>NW_026000613.1:0-2483 GCF_001458135.2 Marmota marmota marmota | reverse complement strand
AACCCAGATGCCCTTCAATAGATGAATGGATAAAAAAAAATGTGGCATTTATACACAATGGAGTATTATACAGCACTAAAAAATGACAAAATCATGGAATTTGCAGGGAAATGGATGGCACTAGAGCAGATTATGCTTAGTGAAGCTAGCCAATCCCTAAAAAACAAATACCAAATGTCTTCTTTGATATAATGAGAGCAACTAAGAACAAAGCAGGGAGGAAGAGCAGGAAGAAAAGATTAACATTAAACAGATACATGAGGTGGAAGGGAAAGGGAGAGAAAAGGGAAATTGCATGGTAATGGAAGGAGACCCGCATGGTTATACAAAATTACATATAAGAGGTTGTGAGGGGAATGGGAAAATAAACAAGGAGAGAAATGAATTACAGTAGATGGGGTAGAGAGAGAAGATAGGAGGGGAGGGGAGGGGAGATAGTAGAGGATAGGGAAGGTAGCAGAATACAACAGTTACTAATAGTGCATTATGTAAAAATGTGGGTGTGTAACCTACGTGATTCTGCAATCTGTATTTGGGGTAAAATTGGGAGTTCAAAACCCACTTGAATCAAATGTATGAAATATGATATGTCAAGAGCTTTGTAATGTTTTGAACAACCAATAAAAAATAAATAAAAATAAAAATAAATAAATTAATTAATTAATTAAAAAAAAGAATTATTTTAATCAAACTATTAAATTTCATTTTGAAAGACCAGAAAGCAAAGTAGCACACTTGCTTTATTTTAATAATAGACGCAAAAAGATAAGTAATGTTGAAAAATTGGTCCACTTTATGCTTAAATATAGCCCTTGCTTCTCTGCCACTACAATTTATTTTTTAAATGGACATGTTTATTTCTCTTCCTCTATCCTTGCTCCTGCCTAATCTCAGGGGAAACAAGATTACCTTTCTTCCCCATTTAAGCAAATTTATCTATACCTGAATACACATACCCACTGCCAGGGTCCAGCCCTAGCTGGGATCCAGGGGTCCTGGAGGAGGAGTGGCTTCAGCAAAAGAAGAAGAGATTAGAAGACAGGTTGCAAGTTAAGAGCAGCTTCCAGAAAAATCTGCTGCCCTTAGAGGGGCCTTTATTTTTAATACCTTTTTTACAGGTGTTTTTTCCTCGGTAGTTAATGAATAGCCTCAAAGCCCAAAACTTCTTTGATTTACATAATTTTCAAGAGTTACAGTCTTTTCTGACACGTATTGATTACCTAAGATTTGACTATATTGTTTAAAATATTTTCCTGTAACCTTTGCCAATCATGATTAAGCTGTTACGTTTTTACTTGAATCACTAGGTGCTAGGCTACGTAAGTCTAACTACATGTCTCCTGACCTATTTTTAACTTTCTAACTTTAAAGCACACCTATTATTATTTCATTAACCTTTAACTTTAAAGCATGCATATGATTATTGGTAAGATTTTTTACTTCTAAACTAAAATCCCAGTAAAACACACTTAAAGTAGTGAAAAGTACCATGTACAGCCAGAGGAATGAGAAGTTGTGCTCCATTTATGCACAATATGTCAAAAATATATTCTATTGTCAATTAAAAAAATAAAAAATATAGAAATTTAAAAAGATAAAGAAAAATGTCTAAAGGATGGAATATTGTGATCAAGAAAATGAATGGATTAGAGGTGTAACAATGGACTTTTAAAATTTCTTGAAAGTATTGTATGAGAAAAGCAACATAAAGGTACATGTATGCATAATAAAAGTAATATCCCATATTCATAAAAATAGACATAAAATCTTTGTATGTATATGTGTAGCTGATAAATAGAATCATAGCATTCTGGAGAAAAATCAAGATAGTTATAATAAAATAAGAGGATCTTAATTTAGAGTCAAACTTAATAGGTCCAAACATGATCTACTAGGTCACTTTAGGTAAGTTACTTAACTTGTATCTTAATTTTCTTATCTGCAAAATGGGGACGTGGATGGACTTCATGGGATTGTTGGGATGAATGAAGGAGTTAATATCCATAAAGTAAATGGTGTCAACACATATGAGTCTCAATATAGGTTATTTATTAATTTGTTGTTGTTATTAATATTATTACTACTATTATAATAGATTGGTAGGAAAGACAACTACTGCTGATATACATTAAGAGAAAGGGGAGTAGCTGGGGATATAACTCAGCTGATAGGGTGTTTGCTCCCCATGCCCAAGATCCTGGGTTCAATCCCCAGCATCACAAAAAAAGAGAGAGGATAAAAAGGGGAGAAGTCAACCAAAAGTGAATTTTTTAAAAAGGCTGACCAGGCTGGGCATGGCATCACACACCTGTAATCCCAGGCTGAGATAGGAGGATCATAATGCTTAGGCCAGCCTCACCAATTTATCAAGGCCCTAAGCAACTTAGTGAGGCACTATCTCTAAATATAAAGGGTTGGCCATGTGGCTCAGTGGTAAAGTGTTCAATCCCTAGTACCAAAAAAAAAAAAAAAAAAAAAAAAAA
>NW_026000612.1:0-2483 GCF_001458135.2 Marmota marmota marmota | reverse complement strand
GTGTGTATGTGTATGTATGTGTGTGTGTGTGTGTGTGTATATATATATATATATATATATATATATATATATATATATATATATATATTTCTGATGCTTGCATCTGGAATGTACACTCATGAGTAATTATCCCAAACCAGTTCAAGACCAGAGGACAAATATTATTTATAAACCCAAGCCTCTGTGGGACATAATTGGCTCTTTCATCTGTTCTGGTACTCTGGGATTCTGGGGAGAGAAGGAAAAGGGATCTGAAAAGCCTGGCTACAGAAGGTCAGATCTTTTGTGGTTGCTTAAGAAGTCTCTTCTGAGAATAATGCAGCAGTTTTTTCCCCAAATCATAGAGACTCAGCTTCAGGAAACTTTGCCTGGGATTACCAGGGGATGCCCTACTTCCTGCAGTGTTTTCTCTTCTCTCCAGATGGGCACAGGGAAGGAAAATGGAAAGATCCCATATGTATAAGCCTTCTTTAAACTGAGACCTTTTTCTGAAGACCTAATGGACTCCTACATTCTTTAAATATATGAACTGATGCTAATCTGATCCAAAAGTGCTCTCTGGTCTGAGATAGATATTCCATGTTCTCCTTTACTAGAGTAATTATGGCCATGCCAATTTTGTTTCAGAACTTTTTTTTAAGCTTATGGTTTTTCTCATGAATTCAACTTTGATTCTGCATGCCTAAATTAATATATTTTGTTCCAAATAGTGTTGTTTTGTATACCTGGAAGGTTGCATATTTTGTTTCTATCTTTATTCAGAGATCACTTATTTATGGAAAAAGCATTGTTTCCTGTCATTTTTTATGTATATTTGTGCACATACATCATTTTGTATGTATATCTCTGACATAGTACCAACACTGGCAAACAAATGAGCACTCCTAAATTTAAAAAAAAGGGATCCATTTGATTCAAGTCATTATGAACATGATATGTCAAGAGCTTTGTAATGTTTTGAACAAGTAATAATAAAAAAATAAATTAAAAAAGGGATCCAAATGTCTTTTAGTTCACATGACTTCAATTGGTAAAATATATGAGAGTAATGATAGATTTTTACTAACCCAAACATTTTTTTCTATATGGTCAGACAATCAGTAGAGTGTTGGTTTCTATAAAATGTTTAAAATATAATGTCCATTGTTTTTAGCATTTTTCTTTGGCAGGAAATGATGCCTTAACATTTTAACTAAAATTGATCTTCATTGGTAATCTAAGTTAAAAATGAGTAAATTAACTTTGATATAAATGGAATAAACATTTATAAATGGGTTTGTTAGAGGTTACATCGGATTTGCAAAGTTAAATGCTAAAACATCAACTGATAAATATAAAGTCAAGAGTAAAATATTCAATCTATTAAAAGGAATAATGGAAAAAATTCAAAAGTTTTGTAATTTCAAAAATTTCAAAAGGATTGTTACAGGATATAAATTTAAGAGTCAGCAACTGGAAAAAGGAAGACATGAAAGGTATAGGTATGACAATATATTTTAGTACAAAAAATAGAAGGAAAAAGAATGTTTCTACATGAGAATAAATCTTGTAGGCCTAGTAATGTTTTTTTGTGGTAAAGTCCAAGTTGAAAGAGGGTACAACATTAAAGTTATAAACAAGTTATAGAATGTCTAAGTAAACTGTAAAAGGTTTGTGAAGAGTAAATCTCAAAAAGTTCATGTGTGACTTTGATTTTTGTCAGTGTTGTTAACCTATTCAGATCTGTGATTATGGTTACCCTATACCATAAATCCCAAATTTCTCTTTACAAGTTAAACTTAGTTAATATAAGGATATTGGTGTAATTCGATGCTGTTACTGGCTTCTTTGTATATTAGATGTATTCATGTTTTCAAAGTGTACAATCTTTTAAAATGACGAGCACTTTACCAAGATGGTGTTGCCCAAACTAAAGCTGTCTGTAGCTATAGTCTCATTCAGACTTTTATAAAATAACAAGTTTAGTTGGAGATTTATTTCTGTCATTTAGTGTTTTGCAATTGGATAAAATATGTCATCAATAAATGATATATAAAGATTTTATGATATTTTTTACACTGGGATGAAAATTTAAAAGTATTAGAAGGTAATAAGAAGACCTAATTTGTTTAAAAGTTGAATATTCCTTACATTTCCTTATTATTAGATTCAGTTTCTTTTTCTATCTTATTCAGTTCTCTTTATTCTTCTTTAATTTTTTAATTGGAGCTTTATAGTTATAGATAGTAGTTAGGTTCATTCCAACAAAGTCATACATGCTTGGAATTTTATTTCAATTCATGATTCCTCCATTTTCCCTCCCCCTTATGCCTCCTGTCTTCCTTCCCTTCCCTGTTCTCCTTCCTCTACTGTACTAAATTTCCTTTTGCTCATTTATAATTGATTGATTCTTTTTACTTATGCATAAAGGTAAAATTCCCTGTGCTATATTTATATATGCAAATAACATTATATATATATATATATATATATATATATATATA
>NW_026000611.1:0-2483 GCF_001458135.2 Marmota marmota marmota | reverse complement strand
CCCTGGGGCCGCTGAGTGTCCCTGTGCCCCTGGGGGGGGGGGGTCACGGCCTGGTACAGGGCCCGGTGCAGAGTCGGGGCTTCTTACCAAGCGTGGCCCCTGCAGTCTGGAGGAAGGGCTTCAGCCACATCTCTGCAGCCACCAGGGAGGGACCAGTTGAGCTTGCTCCAGGGACACACTGCCCTGCTGGCCACTCAGGCCGCCAGGTTGCAGAGAGGCCCTGACCAGCCATGACCACAGGGCCTCCTGTGCCAGGCAGAGTCTGGCGGGTGGCAGGCGGGCTCTGCTCTAGGCGGGCGCAGCCCCTCCCCACCGCCTCCTGCATCCCTGACGCCTCATCTCAGCACCTGGCCGCGGGGGGGCGCAGCTCGAGCCGTGGCCAAGCCCTGCTCGGCTTTTGCCAGCCAAAGGGTGGACCCGATGGGCACTGCCTTTTCTGTAAGACAGAAGATAGACCCTGCTGTGTCACAGGGGCCATTGGGGGATCAAACTCCACATGAAGGCACGTGGCCACCTGCAAGGGCAGGACCGGGGATGGCAGAAGGGACAGGAAGATCTGGAAACGCCCGGGGACCCAGCTGCCCCACTCCCACCCCCGGGGGCCCCCGGTCTCTGGTGGCGTCTCTGGTGCCAGGTGCTCGCTGACTTGGGGGCTCCCAGGCCACGCGCCATTCCCCTCCCCATGAGTGCCTGCGCATGCCAGTGGTCACCTCCCCGCGAGGAGCTCCGTCACTGTGCTGAGGTCACAGTTCCAGGGCTGCCTTTGCCACGGCCACCTGCTCCTGGGAGACGGCCTTTCCTCTCTCAGCCAGGTCCCCAGTGCCCCGACACCACACAGCACCTGGCACAGGGTCCGTTACAGAATGAAGGCGTAGAATGGCCATCCCCTGGGGGACTGGTCATGGGACCCTTGCGGACACCCAAGTCTTCTGACACTCAAGAGCCCTCCACAGAGTGGCTTGGCACCTGTGCTGAGTTTCTGCACCTATCTCGCTTCATGCCATCTCTGGACACCCGAGGACACCCCTGGGTGCACAGTGGCCCACGGTGGCCTCCTCACTCGCACGACACCCGCAGCACTAGGTGTATAGCAGGTTCAAGTCTTGCTCTGGGGACTTCTGGGTCCCCCCCACCCCGTTCCTGCCACAGATGGGCACACTGACAGCAGCTTCGGCGGCCAACCCCGACCTTGCCTCCGATGGGGGCTCCGCGAGCCTCTGCCCAGGGGCGTCCACCCTCTCGCTGACGTAACGGGAGGCAGGAGGAGAATGTCCCAACGGCCTGTTCTCAGTGACGACCACCCGGCTACAGGCTAGAGGCCCACGGCAGGAGAGGTGAACGACGGCAGAGGGACGTCACTCCCCAAGTGACCGGGAGGCCGTCTCAGCAGCATCCCGCGAGGACAGGGGACCATCCCCAGGGTTCTGTGCACACAGAGCCTGCAGAGGTTAAGGCAGCTGAAAAACGCCCGAGGGTCCCTCTAATCACTGTCCCTGAGGGATCGAGAACACAGTCACCCTGGGCGGGAGGTGACCACAGGGCCCTGGACACCGGCCGGTGATGGGCAGGCTGCCGAGTGGACCCTCCCTCCTCTCTGACCCCGCAGCCACTGATCGTACCCCTAACACCTGCCCTTAGGTGAAGGACCAAGAGGCCATGCGAGGACCCCAGCTGGAACCACGGCCTGCCTGGTCCCCTGGGGAGCCTGGAGGGGCAGGCGGTGGCCGTGGGGTCTGGCAGAGGGCGGGGAGGGCTGGGCCACAGAACCAGGGCTGCTGCCGGCTGCAGAAGAGACAAGGCACCGGCCACCAGAGGGCAGGCCAGAGGGACAGAGTCAGGAGGACCCCGGGCGGACAAGGCCACAGCCCCCACCCAGGCCCGCGGGTTCTGGGTCACTCTGTCCAGCTGGGGCTGGGCAGCGACGTGGGCGTTCACTGTGGCTCCACAGATGGACCTCCAGCCCCTAACTTGGTCCCCTGGACCAGTGTCCAGCCCTGACCTGGCTCTGGTGGAGGGCCTCAGTCCTGGTGCCAGCCCAGCCTGTGCCCATTCTCCAAGAGGGGCATGTCGCTCCCTCAGGGGAGCTGGTCCTGTCAACAGGACCACCAGGTGGCCGTGGCAGCCACCTCTGGTCTCCTCCCAACACCGGGAGCCCATCCACTGCCCAAGTCCTGTAACCAGAACACGTAAGCTGGACACCTGGTCTAAAGCCTCCTGTGCCCAAGTCCCCAAAGTCCCCTGAGCGTGTCACTGCAAGGCCTCAGGGCCCAGTGAGGGCATCGCCTGGAGGTGGTGTCCTGTTGCCTGGCAATCCAGGGCCCCAGCCACCCCAACACCTTTGTCTATGGAACAGGGTGTCCTTGGCAGCCCCAGGACTAACCCCATCCTCAGATGCCCCTGAAGAAATGACCTCCAGCCTGGCAACGTCCTGGACCCGACTCTGGCCACCCTCCCCCCGGGCCTCTCCTGTCCCCGGCTGGCTG
>NW_026000610.1:0-2483 GCF_001458135.2 Marmota marmota marmota | reverse complement strand
AAATCATGGAATTTGCAGGGAAATGGATGGCATTAGGGCAGATTATGCTTAGTGAAGCTAGCCAATCCCTAAAAAACAAATACCAAATGTCTTCTTTGATATAATGAGAGCAACTAAGAACAAAGCAGGGAGGAAGAGCAGGAAGAAAAGATTAACATTAAACAGATACATGAGGTGGGATGGAAAGGGAGAGAAAAGGGAAATTGCATGGTAATGGAGGGAGACCCTCATTGTTATACAAAAATACATATAAGAGGTTGTTAGGGGAATGGGAAAATAAACAAGGAGAGAAATGAATTACAGCAGATGGGGTAGAGAGAGACGATGGGAGTGGAGGGGAGGGGAGATAGTAGAGGATAGGAAAGGTAGCAGAATACAACAGTTACTAATAGGGCATTATGTAAAAAAGTGGATGTGTAACCGATGTGATTCTGCAATCTGTATTTGTGGTAAAATTGGGAGTTCATAACCAACTTGAATCTAATGTATGAAATATCATATGTCAAGAGCTTTGTAATATTTTGAACAACCAATAAAAAATAAAAAAATAAAAATAATCTGGGGTCTGTGATACTTGCGGACATTGAGGTTATACATATTTTACAGAAAAAAATCATCTGCTATACTACTTTAAATAAAGAAAAATCATATCTGGCATTTTAATTCCACTTGCATGAAAACATCTATACAAAATTTGGGGTAAAACCAAATTTCCTAGAAATTCCACATATTTCCTTCAGAGTCCTGTGTCAGTTCCCCAATGTATTTCCTTCAGGTATCAGTGCAAGATCCCCCAGAGGACATTTTTCCTTTGACTATGAAACACACACACACACACACACACACACACACACACATACATAATAAACTTTATTGCTGAATTCAATCTGTAGGGTCTAAGTAAATTTAGTTCCCTTTCTGAGCCACAACCCCTTGCCCCAACTCCACTCAAAGACCACTCAAAGATGCTAATATATATTCATCTCTATTGTTTTTGCAAGCTAATAAAATCACATAAAACATCATATTCAGAGGTATGAATATGAATTTTAAATTAATTTCTAGTTTTACAAAATTGATCATATTGTATTTACAGTTTTCACTTACTAGATCAAATTGGAAGAACTTCTAAGTGAACATTCTTTTTAATACCTTCATGTTTTCCATAGTTTGGATATGCCATATTGTATTAAGCCATTTTCCTATAGATTAGCACATATCTCATTTCAGTTTTGTCTCAATGTAAATTATAACAAATACTCTTATAGATATGAGTGAGGCTTGTATGGCTATTACATATATTCACAGAAGAAATATTCAATATTCACACTATCATTTTAATGAGTTTTGTCATAGAAATTTCCAAATATTGTAAAATTTATATTTCTACAAGCAATATATTGTAATGCCTTCTTTTGTTCTTCCAGCAATAGTTGTTACTCATGAGAGAAAAAACATATTGAATGTGTCATATTTTGTAATGCAAAATCAATAAAGTATTCAATTATGAATATTTTCCCACTTTCTGAATGTATGGCTTTTCTACATTATAGATGCTACCTCTGTTTTAAATCTTAATTGTAGTCAGTCACAGGCATTTTAGCATTGTTTTTTCTTTATAATTTTTGATGTAATATATATTTTAAATATTTAACAGCCAAATGTATATAAATTTACTTTTTAGATTTTCTGACACAGTTAAAAATTCTTCCCAATAAATAGAATGTTTATTTAGTCTTTACAAATATCATTTTTAAATGTTTAATTTTTATATTTACTTTATATTTTATTTAAAATATTTTTGTAAGTATAGTACAAGATGACAATCTATATTTTCTCAAATGGCCTTCCTTCAAAGGGAAGGCCATTTGGGTCAACAAATTTGTTATAACAGTCATTATGATCCCACAAAATTAAAAGATACCATTGTCAAACATAAAATTTTAAATTATGTATATACTGGAATCTATTTGTGTTCTATATTGTTTCACTCTAGGATTTTTCTATTCTTTTTTTTTTTTAGTTGTCAATGGTTCTTTATTCTGCTTATTTATATGCTACGCTGAGAATCAAATCCAGTGCCTCACATATACAAAGCAAGTGCTCTACCACTGAGTCCACAATGTTTTCTACTATTCTTATAGCAGTGATTTAGTGAAGATTTTGATGCTTATATGTATGGTTTTAGTATAAGAGTTGTCTTCTAAAAATATTTTTATTTGTTTTAATTTTCTTGACTATACTGACTATTAGTATTTGTGTTTCAAATAAAATTCAAGACCACATTGATTTACTAAAAAAAATATATTGTGATTACAATAGAATTTATATGTGATTTTAATGCAATTTAGATTTTATTAATATTCCCATGAAAGCATATTATTCTAGTATTTAAACTTTATTTTACGTTATTAAGATTAAATACTCCCCCCACTTTGTTTTGCAGTGTAATACTATGTATTCTTCATTGTAGTTCAATTTCC
>NW_026000609.1:0-2483 GCF_001458135.2 Marmota marmota marmota | reverse complement strand
TATGTGTGTGTGTGTGTGTGTGTGTGTGTTAGAAAGAGAGGGAGCTGGAGGAGCAGATGAGAGGAGAGAAGAAGAAAAGAGAGGAGAGACAGAGGAGAGAGAGAGAGAGAGAGAGAGAGAGAGAGAGAGAGAGAGAGAGAGAAGCACTTTCTTACTTTCTGCATAACAAAATGCAAAATGCTTTGGGCTTAGCTAACATATTTCCTACTCCACCCCAACCAAAGTATCAGCTATTTCTTCAGGCAGATCTTATTCTTGTTATGAAGAAAGGTATTAAAAACACACTTCTGTGCATTAAATGTGCTCCTTGCTGCTGAAGTATCATTACTTCTAGGTCCTCTCAACTTTCAGAGTATGGAAATGTATGTGTATATACTAATATACATAAGTATCTACAAATACACAGATATTAAGCTAAATTTCAATTCATAGTGAGATCTCATACTCTAATACAGTACCCCATGGATCATTCTAGTCTTCCACACATCCTTGTTTGACTCTCACCATTCATCATCCATTTAGTTACATGCTCAATTACATTATGCATGTACTGCAGTTTCAGAATTGTTATGTTTTACATTTTACTATTCTGTTTTTCATTTTCTACTTATCAATGGGACTAAATCCACAAATTCCAAGGTACAATGAATTATATTCACTTATAAATAATTATTTTTAAAGTCTTAAATTTTATATGACATAGATTTGAGATCAAAGATCAGTGATTTTAATAGAAAAAGAAGATAAGTAATTCTATTAATTAATTCATTTTCCTTTTCCATAAACTTGGTTCTTGCATTTTTTAAAGCTGTGGTAAATTATGCACATCATAAAATTTACCTTTTAAACTATTTTAGGTATCTATACAATTTAGTGGCATTAAGTATACTCATGATACTGTGCAATAATCACTTTCTCCATTCCCAGTATTTTCATAATCCCTAACTGAAACTCTATGCCCATTGAACAATTAGTCTCCATTTTTCCAGCCTCTCTATCTCCTGGTAACCTCTATTTTACTTTCTAACTCTATGCATTTGCCTATGCTAAGTACCTCCTATAACTAGGATCATATAATACTTGTCCTTCTATATTTGGCTTATTTCCCTTAGCACACTGTCTTCAAGGTTCATCCATGTTGAGGAATGTACCAGAATTGCATTCCATTTAGAGGTCAAAATGTATTCAAATAAATGGATATAAAACATTTTGTTATCCATTCCTTTGTTGATTGACATTTGGTTGTTACTGCCTTTTATGTATTATGAATGATAAACATGCGTGTACAAGTATCTGTATAAATCCTTACTGTCAATTTTTGGGGTATACACCTAGGTGAGTAATGGTGGGCCATATGTAATTTTCAGGAATCACCAAACTGTTTTTTACAGTGACCATTCAATTTTACATTCTCAACAGCAATGCACAAGGGGTCCAATTTCCCCACATTCTCATGAAAATTTGTTATGTTCTTTTCATACTAACTGCTGGAATAACTTTCAGTTTACAGTAACAGCTAGCAGCTACGAGCAGCTTGGAGTGTTTGAAGAATCTACACTTGTTCCTGATAGGAACAGGATGAGATGCTCTGCTCTAGCAAGCCGTTAGTGATACCGTATCCTTAGCACTTGTGGTTAGCATTGCCAAGCTGCTAGGCCAGGAAACTGATAGCCAGGAGCCTCAAGAATGGAACTTCTAACTTAGAAATCCCCTCCCCTAGGGACAAAGACCCTTCCTGATGATAGCAATATTTAGAACATCCTCATAGTGTGGTTACATTAGGCATAAGATGATTGATTTATGGATAGTATCTTGCTCATGTATGATTGATGGGCACGCCCCACTCGAACCCTATAACAGTTGTGTGCATTCCAAAAAGAAACTGAGATACTGGACGACGTCCTGAGGTGGGTCTCCAGCCAGTTTTCTCACCAGTTCCCAGAGTCTATGTGTTGATTCCGCATTTCTACCACCCCCCATAAGGTAGCCGAGCAACTAGTTGACGAGAACCACAGCAACTAACTAACCTAATAGATTTTAAGTATTATTTCCTTATGGTTTTTATTTCTATTTCCCTAAGTTTACTCATGTTGAACAGATTTCCATGCACTTATTGGCCATATACATATCTTTTATGGAAATATGTCAATTTAAATCCTTTCTCTATTTCAGAATTGAATTGATTTTGTTGTTATTGTTGTGTTGTAACTGTTTCTTATATATGCTGGATATTAACCCTTTATCAGATGTAAAATTTGCAAACATTTTTTTCCATTCTGTGGTTATCTTTTCACACTCTTCGTAGTATATGTTGATGAACAATTTTTATTAGTTCATTACAGTTATAAATAATATTCAGGTTAATTTTGACATAATTATAAAATAATGGAATGTAAATTTCGCCAATTTAGTCCCCAGTACTTCCCTTTTTCTTCCCCTCCTCCATCATTCTGTTCCATTTTCTCTAGTTTGGTTGATTTTTC
>NW_026000608.1:0-2484 GCF_001458135.2 Marmota marmota marmota | reverse complement strand
AGAAGGATCGAGAGTTCAAAGTCAATCTCAGCAATGGTGAGGCACTAAGCAACTCAGTAAGACCCTGTCTCTAAATAAAATGCAAAGTAGGGCTGGGGATGTGACTTAGTGACCAAGTGCCCCTAAATTCAATCCCCAGTGCTAAAAGAAAAAAAAAAAAGTACTAAGTACTGACCAGTTATTTTGTCAAATGACCCTAGATGAGGGCTTGCCTAATATTTCCTCATGATTAAATTCAGGTGAGGCACCTTGGACAGGAATACCACAGATGTGATGCCGTGCCTTCTCAGTCTACCATATCAGGAGGCCCATGACGTCACTCTCCCTCTCATTAGGTGTCATGTTAACTTGAGCACCTGGCTCAGCAGTTTCTATAATGTAAAGTGACTCTTTTACTTGAAAGCATTCTTAAACTACCAAGCCTAGGCCACACCAGAGATCAAACAAACCACATGGCCTCGGGGTCAGCCACAGGCATTGCCAGGTGCTAAAATGCCCCACAGGTGATTCTAACCAGCATTCAGGGTGGGAAACCGAGGGCGAAAATTAGAATCCTGGAAATCAGCAACCATGCCTTTTCTTGGGGCTTTCTTTTTCAAAGGGCATCCCGTTCCAGGCACAGATAAATATATGTGGACTTTGGCCCCACAGTAGGAAAAAGGGAAGGCCCAAAATCCCCTGATTGGGAAAGTCATGGGAGAGCAGAGGGCTGTCCAATCAAAGAGGAGGCAGGAGGAGAGTTCACCGGCTCCGCCACTCTCCCTTCTCCCCAGACCTCATAGAAACCTTTGCTGTTCTCAAAGTACACACCGTATAATTTTACTATCATAAGCCTGACGTGAGTGCCCAATTGCCACCAACAGGAAGGGAATCATATATCTTGATATAAATATCCAACCACACATGCAAAAGATGGACGTTTCCGGGTAGGGTGAAATGAGCAATCCACAGAATCCAGGTCAGCGGTACGTGACCCCCGGAAACAACCTGTCCCCTTTACTTGGTCTTTTGCCCTTAATCTCTTCTGAAGAGGGTATGGACCCTGTTGGAAATTGATGAAACAGGAAAGTGTGCACATCTCATGTCCTCAGGCTATTGAAGCAAGAAGCTAGGGGCCTCAACTTCCTCCGCCCCTCCTGTGGGGGCACCGTCTGATGACATGTCAAAAGAAACACCAATTTCACCCAAATTCACAGGGAGGAGAGCTATCCCTAAGGCGTCCACGTGACTACCAGGCTCTGGCACTGCCTACTTCCGGAGGAACTGCTGCCAGGCTATAATTGGAAAAGAAGAAAAGAGAGCTCTTCCCACTCAGAGGGGTTTGGTTTTGTTGCTTGTGTTTGCTGCAGTACTGGAGATTGAACCCAGGGGTGCTTTACCACTGAGTCACATCCCCAGCCCTTTTCGTTTTTTATTTTGAGACAGGGTCTTGCCAACTTATTTAGGGCCTCGAGAAGTTGCCCAGGCTAGCCTTGAACTTGTGATCCTCCTGCCTCAGCCTCCTGAGTAGCTGGGATCATAGGAGTTTGCCACAAAGCCCAGCCAGAAACTAGTTAAAAAAAAAAAGTTCATGGTACTTGAATACCATGTGTGAGGCCCTAAGTTCCACCTCCAGTATAATAATAATAATAATAATAATAATAATAATAATAATAATAATAATTAACTTAATTATCCCTCAATTATTACACAGCCAATATCCTTCAAGTGAGGACATTGGGAGACTCTCCTATGGGGTCTCATTGATAGAGACTGACACATAATTAAATGCTAATACATGAGTGAAATAATTCATGTCAAGTGGGATCCACTGGGTCAGGAATGGCTCCCAAAGGTTTCATGAAAGAGGCCGGATTCAGGTTACGCCTTCGAATGGTTAAGCCTTAGAAAAGCAGAGACCAAGAGACATAAGCAAAGGGAACCAGGTGTCAGGCACGTTGTGGATGCTGGTTCTGAAGGGAATCTCAGAAATGAGACTGGGGGGGTGCTGGGGGGGAGCTGGGGTGTGGCTCAGTGGTAGAGCACTTGCCTAGCACACATGAGGCACTGGGTTCAATCCTCAGCACCACATAAAAAAATAAAAATAAATAAAATAAAGTTTAAAAAAATGAGAGTGGGGGGCTGCGGTTATGGCTCAGCGGTAGAGTGCTTGCCTAGCATGTGAGAGGCCCTGGGTTCAATCTTCAGCACCACATAAAAACAAATAAACAAAATAAAGGTATTATGTCCAACTACAACTAAAAAAATAAATAAATATTTAAAAAAATGAGAGTGGGTTTACATGTTATTTCATGTATTCGTTTCAACCTCCGTAGGGGGTTATTTCAGAAGAGGATGTTAATCCTCAGAAAGGTGAAGTAACTTGTCACCATTAGTGGAAGATCTGGAATTTGTTTTTATGTGGTGCTGAAGATTGAACCCAGGGCCTCTCACATGCTAGGCAAGCACTCTACCGCTGAGCCATAACCGCAGCCCCCCACTCTC
>NW_026000607.1:0-2484 GCF_001458135.2 Marmota marmota marmota | reverse complement strand
CCATTTTCAGCATTTTGAACTTTTTCTAACCTTTTTCTCTAAGGTCCTCCAGTCTATGTTTCTAAATTTTTATGTATTGGTTACTGACAAAGATCTTATTGCCCATTTCTGATTTTCTTAGTCCTTTTTTTTTTTGAGGTAATCACTGATTACAGACTGGTAACTTAGGAGGTAAAAAGGTTTATTTAGCTCCATATTCTATATGTCCAGGAACATGGCACCAGCATATATTTGGTCTCTGGTGTCTTTCTGCTGACAGAGACTCTGCAGAGTCCTGAGGTGGCAAGACAGAATCATTGCTCAGGTTTCTCTTCCTCGTCTAGAGCCACAGTACCATTGGATTAAGACTCTGCTATATTCCTTCATTTAACCTTGATTAACTTTCAAAGGTCTCACTTCTAAATATATAGTCTGATTACATTTCTACCCTCTAACTATCTCACAATGTGGACTGAATTTCAACCTCAGTGTTGGTTGAGACACTAAAGCCATAGCACAAAGAATATGGATCAAATGTAGTCAGTCCTCTGTTCACCAATGATTCTTGATTGAAAATAGAAAGTCGCCATATCCTCATTAATGCAGGGATTAAAAGAGACCAGGGATGTAAGGAATAAACTTTGGATCCTCATACTGGGGAATGGAGGTGTCTGCTGAAGGTTCGGGTGATGTGGAATACATAGTGAAGAGTCATATGAGTATCAGCTATGACCTTGGGACCAGTCACAAGGAGTTTCAAGTATTTAACATGAATATGTAGATACAGTTTAGCCAAATATTTCTGTTTTCTCATCCCCCTTTGTCAGGGTTTTTAGCCCCCATTTTCTCCTGACCAACAGGAGAATCAGGGAAAGCATGACCCGACCACAACGAGCCAAGAAAGGTAAAGGTCGACTGGTGACCTGCACCCAGCCCTCCCTCTCCAGGGGACAATCAGACGCGCCAGGGAGACGAGTCGAAGCAGGATCTCATTTATTGAGGAAGTACACACAACTTATATACTGCACAGGAGCCAATCAGGATAAAGGTCAGAGAGGTGGAGCGAGTTTATGTGTACACCCATCCCATAGTCCATAAGGGAAGGCATGAACTGTCCATGAGGGCGGAAGAGTCCTGGACCTATTCTGGAGGTGGTCTGTTTTTTCCATCACCACCCACAGCACCACCTCCTGGCTGATCGCCAGGAGCCATCCCAGCCACATGTGCAACCCCAAGACTGGGAAGTGGGCAGCAAGTCATGCCCTACACCCCCTTCCTCTTATCTTCCAACATAAGACATGCTAACTTTACTTCTTTTCTTTGAGATAAGTGTTTTAAAATGTAATGTGGATCAGTTCTGGGAAGAATTATGTCATCCAAAAGTCAGAAAGAATTTTGCATAATCTTATGGTGAAAGAGTGAACATGTTTATGGTTTTTAAATTTATTTTTTAGTAGTAGATGGACACAATATCTTTATTTTATCAAATATTTTATGTGGTGCTGAGGATTGAATCCAGAGCCTCAGGCATGCAAGGCTAGTGCCCTACCACTGAGCCACAACTCCAGCCATGTTTATGGTTTTAACTAGCATAGTTCATGGGAGAATGGATCATGGTATCATCTTTCTTTGGACATTATGCGGATTATAAATTGTGTAGGTTCCAATAACCAGTTGGTGGACTGTGTGCTTTATATTTTGAAATATTTCCCAGAATTTTCTTTATTCTATGTTTCTGGATAGCCTGTTGAGAAGAAGTTTGCCTGTGTGAAATTCTGCATTATCTAGGCATTTCTAGGAACTATTAACAAGTGCAACATCAGTTAAGAAATTTTCCAGGTATGGCATAAAACACTTGGTTGAATGTATTAATGACTGTGTTTCCCTGGGGTGTAAGAAGCCATACCATGATCACCTGGTGGTTGAAAGGGCAGTTGGAGCCATGATATCTGTAGTTAGGTGAAGTTGGATCCCTAGAGAGGCAGAGCCAGGCACCTTGACCTCAGGCTGTCATCAGATCTGAATTGCCCTCTGTGTGGGAATGGGTAGTTGGTCTTGCAGAGGGCTACCACAAGGACCACTACACTGGTTTGCTGTGTTCAGAATCACAAGCTGCATAGGAACCTGTGGCTCCAGGAGCTTATCAAGAGTTGGGCACTACTGGGATTAATCTGGGACATATGGAACTCAAGTTTCCCAGTCTACACTAAATGTAAATTCAGGGATCAAGAACAGAGCCAGGCCTGGCATAGTGGCAAATGCCTGAAGTCCCAAAGGCCCAGGCAGCTGAGACAGGAGGATCAAAATTTCAAAGCCAGCCTCAGCGATGGCAAGGCGCTTAGCAACTCAATGAAACCATGTCTCAAAATAAAATACAAAATAGAGCTGGGGATATGGCCAAGTTGTTGAGTGCCCTGAGTTCAATCCCCAGTACTCCTTCCAAAAACAACAACAGCAACAATAACAGGTCTGATGATGCCTTCTGTCTGTCCTTCCACTTAGGTC
>NW_026000606.1:0-2484 GCF_001458135.2 Marmota marmota marmota | reverse complement strand
TTTTTTTCATTTTCTTAGACTTGGGCTTATTTTAGTTTATTTTTTGTTATTTGTTTTTCCTAGTTCCTTAGAGTATAAAGTAAGCCTGTTGACTTGAGATATTTCTAGTCAATATAAGCATTTATGACAAAAAATTTTCCTCTTAGTATTACTATCAATGCATCCCATAATTATGATTTGGTATATAGTGTTGGAATTTTCATGTGTCAATGTATTATCTAAATTTCTTGGTGATTTGATCTTTGACCCACTGTTCATTTCCACGTTTTTATAGCTCTGCTAGTTTTCCTTCTGTTATTAATTTTTATTCTTCTTATATTGTGAATACATAAGATAGTTGGTATGATTTTGATCTTTTTAAACTTATTACGACTCCTTTTATTCTCTAGTATATGGACTATCCTCTAGAATGTTCCATATACACTTGAGAAAAATGCATATTCTGCTGTGTTGAATGGAGTGTTCTAAATATGTTTATTAGATACAATTGCTACACAATTTCTGTGTCCTCTATTTGCATACTGACTTTTTTATTCCTTTGTCCTTTTATTGAGAGTGAGATGTGAAAGTATCCATCTGTTGTAAAGCAGTCAGTTTTTCTGTTTTACTATGGTTGTAAGGCAGTCAATTTCTTCCTTTAAAATGAGAATATTTGCTTCACATATTTTGGAGCTTGGATGTTGGATATATCCATGTTTACAATTGTTATATCTACTTGGAGAATAGATTATTTTATCAATATATATTATCCTTTGCTCTTATAAAATTTTTACCAAGTTTACTTGTTTTAATATTAGAAGTCCACTTCAGCACTCTTTTGTTACTATTTATTTTTAATTTTTAAATTTTATTTTTAACATATATAAACAGATATTGTACAGATTATGAGGCACCATTGATAATCTGATGCACATGTACTTTATATATTTAAACCAGGGTAAGCATAGTCTATCTCCTCAAACCTTTATCATTTTTTTGTGATGAAAACATTCAAAATCCTTCATTATAACTTTTGAAATAATAGGTTATCATTTATCATTATTATATATCATTATATCACCCTAGTATGAAAAAGCACAACAGAATTGTTTCTTACTCCTAACTATAATTTAGTAGCTGTATCAGTTCCTCCCATTTCTGCCTCTTCATATTCTCCCTAGCTTTTGTTCCATTCCACTGTCAACTTCAGACTGGGGTACAGCTCTCGCCTAACATGTGTATGACACTAGATTTGATCCCTAACTGAAAAAACAAATTACTCCCAATTTCTATGTGATCAACTGTTTTATATTTCACAAAAGAATGAGATCATACATTATGTATCTTCCTCTGCCTGTATTATTTCATTTTATATAATGGTCTAAACAAAACTGCTCAAATAGTCATCTGCACAAGAAAGAAAATTAACAGAGAGATAATATATAATGTAGAAGAAAATATTTGTAAATTATACACTTAATAAGGAATTAACATATAATAACCTCAAGAAAACTAAAAGCAAAAAGCAATTAAAGGGTGACCATAGATCTAAATAGACATTTCTCAAAAGAAGATATAAAAATAAGCTGAGCATAATGGCACATGTCTGTAATCACAGTGTCTCAGGATTCTGAGGCAGAAGGATTGTGAGTTCAAAGCCAGCCTCAGCTAAGCAATTTAGGAGTCCGTGTCTCTAAATAAAATATAAAAGGGCTAGGAATGTGTCTTTATGGATAAGCGCCCCTGGGTTCAATCCCCAGTGCAAAAACAAAAACAAAACAAAAAAAAAACCAAAAAACAAAATAAAACAAAACAACAACAAAAACAAAAACACAGTACATACAAATAACCAAATGATGAAATAATGTAAACATCATTAAGCATCATGGAAATGCAAATAACAACTTTCTTCCTTAGAATCAACCATATTTCCTATTTCATTTGTATCTTGTGATTTTGTGTGCATAAGTTTGTGTTATTAAAAATTGGGCTTTTTTAAAAAATAGGAATTTCTTCCAGGCTGTACAGACTTGATCTGTGCCATTACAGGCACAGATCACTCATTAACTCAGTATTAACCCTTTTGCAATGGTATGTTCAGGTTTCTAAGCAAACATCTTGCTGGAGTTAGTATGTGACTTTTTTATTTCTCAATACACAATGCTGCCTTTTAATATTGTATTTAAAAAATAGTTGTAGATGGACACAATATCTTTATTTTATTTATTTATGTTTATGTGTTGCTGAGGATGGAATCCAGTGCCTCACACATGCTAGGCAAGTGCTCTACCATTAAGCTACAACCCTAGCTCCCTTTATATTGTCATTTCATAACATCTTTCCTGTTATGATTTAAATATGAGGTGTACCCCCAAAAGCTCATGTGTAAGACCATGAAAGAAGGTTCAGAGGTCAAATGATTGGGTTATGACAGCATTAACGTTATCAGTGCATTAATCCAGTGATATGAATTAACTGGGCAGTAACTTTAGGCCAGTAGAATTT
>NW_026000605.1:0-2484 GCF_001458135.2 Marmota marmota marmota | reverse complement strand
GGGTTGGGAAAGTCCCAGCAATAGGTGACAACTACCTGTACCAGGGAAAAGGTGAGGGCAGAATGGAACTTTCTAGTGTGTGCACTGCAGCCTTCTGATTGGCAGGGAACCCCATTCTCTGGAGTTGGTCTGCGTGGCATGGACAGATTACATTCTTTTTCTTGCTCCAGAAGAAAGGTTCTTCTTGAACTTCAACTTGCCCCAGAACAGTGCTCTCATGGGAAGAGGGTTTGCTCTGCAATGGGACTTCTGTTACCATTCCTAAGGATCTAAATGGATGGCAGCCAGGCTAAACTTTGTATCAGCATCATGGGATTTAAAAATAAGAGCATGATCTTCCATTCCATTTTTTCTGCTCTAAGTGGAAATTGTATTCTGATTGTTCCCTTTACAATACTGGACAAAATAATACAGATTCAAGTCATTCAAACATGTCCCCCCAAACTGCTGATATTTTGGGTATTCATTTTCTCCCTTTTGAAAAAGTAAAGCAAAGAAGATAGAAAAGTATTTTCCCCCTCAAATTTGAAGAATCAAATAGATGCCCTCTTCAGCTCAAACTGGGATTATGGGGCTGAAAGACATGTTAGTTACCACTATACACTATTAACTTTAAAAAAAATTAATTTGTTCTAATTAATTATACATGACAGTAGAACACATGGTTTATAACTTCTCATTCTTCTGGTTGTACCTGATATAGGGTTATACTGGTCATGTAATCATATATGCACATAGGGTTATAAAGTCTGATTCATTCTACTCTCCTTCTTGCCCCTACACCCAATCCCCTTTTTACTCCCCCTATCTAATCCAAAGTACTTCCATTCTTCCCTAGCCCCTTATTTTGAATTAGCATCCACATATCATTCAACCTTTTGTTTTTTGTGATTGGCTTATTTTGCTTAGCATGATATTCTCTAGTTTCATCCATTTACCAGGAAAGACCATAATTTCTTTCTTCATTAAGCTGAGTAATATTTCATTATGTCTCTATAACACATTTTCTTTATCCATTAATCCATTGAAGGGCACCTAGGTGGGTTCCATAGATTATTAGAAATTGTGCTATTATAAACATTGATGTGGCTGCATCACTGTAGTATTATGATTTTAAGTCTTTTGGGTATCAACTGAGGATTGTGATAGCTGGGTCAAAAGGTGGTTCTATTCCAAGTTTTCTGAGGAATATCCATACTGCTTTTCATAGTGGTTGCACCAATTTGCAGCCCCACCAGGAAAGTATGAGAGTATCATTTTCCCTGCATCCTTGCCAACATTTATTGTTGCTTGTATTCTTCATAATTTCCAGCATCATCATTTAAAAACAGTATTATTTTAATTTTACAAATTTATATATAGAATATAATGTTCAAATCAAAGTAGTTAACATTTTCACCTCAAACATTTCAAACTTTAACACAATAATCTTACATATTATGTGCAACAGTATAATATTTCAATACATGTGTGCATTGTGTACTGATCAAATAAGGACAATGAGTATTTATGTTCCTCTCATTCCTCATAATTGGGGCCTTTGAGCTCTTCTCTGGTTAGACATAAAACAAAATAAGTTATTACAAAGAATTGTCCCCTGACTCTTTTGTAGAGTACCAGAACTTATTACTTCTATCTAACTCTGTTTTAGTACACATTATCTAACCTCCCATTACCCACACCCTCAATGCTTCCCAGCCTCTAGTAATCACTGTTATACCTTAAGATTGACTTTTAAAAACACACACATATAAGAACACGCAGAATTTGACTTAATTCTCTGAATATAATATCCTCCAATTCCACCCATTTGCTGTAAATGATAGAATGTTGTTCTTTTTTTAAATTTTCAAAATATTTTTTAGTTTTAGTTGGACACAATACCTTTATTTACTTTTATGTCATGCTGAGCATCAAACCCAAGGTCTCACATGTGCAAGGTGAATTCTCTACCACTGAGCCACAAGCCCAGTCCTAGAATGTCATTATTCTATGGCTGAATAATATTTCATTATATACAACTGTGTGTGTATATAGTACAGTATTTTTATCCATTCCTCCACTAATGGGCATCTGGGTTTATTCCATGTCAGCTATTGTGAACAGTGCAGCCATAAACACAGGTGGCAGGTATCTCATTTCCTTTGGAGATATACTCAGAAATGCATCATATAGTAGATCAACTTTTAGTTTCTTGAGGAAGCTCTATCTGTTCTCCATATGGCAGTGTTAGTTTGTGTTCCCATCAATAATGTTTGAGAGTTTCCTCTCACTCATATCCTTGCCAGAATTTGTTTTCTTTTTGGTAATAGCAATTCTATCTGGTGTGAGATAGTATATTTTACTTCTTATTGCCATGATGGCTAAGTAAGTTGAGTGCTGTTTTTTTCTTTTTCATTAATTTGTTGGCCATTTGAATTCACCTCTTTAAAAACAGACATGCAGACCAGTGGAACAGAACAGAGTCAGAAATAACCCTGTGTA
>NW_026000604.1:0-2484 GCF_001458135.2 Marmota marmota marmota | reverse complement strand
TGTGCTGGGCTCTGTTAGGATATCTTTTCCCCCAAAAGAAATGTGAAATACTTTGAATATTCTGCACTCTAAGCACTAAAATTGTTCATGGACAACATCTATCTTCCTAGATCTTCTTTAAACATTGAGATCCACTGACTTAAAATGACCAAAGTAGAATCCACAGAGGTGAAGTCCTAGAAATATTCAGGGGAAAATTTTGGAAAAGAGAAAGTAACAAAATCAGAGAAGAATGAATCCAAACCCCTGAGTGTTTAGGCGAGTACTGTGACCCACATGCCCTGTGATGAGGCAACCAGGGATCTGCATTGTGGGTGAGGACAACATTAAGTATTTGACCCAAGGTTACAGCAACTAGGAAAGTGATCAGGTCTAGTTGAGATCATGGTCCCACCTGCTATCTAAACAAGGTGCCGCACTCTGGCTGGGCACAATTCATGAGCCACTCATCAAGCAGAAACGAACTTTATTTTTAGAACACACATGCCACACCACACGAGCTCTTCAGGAATTCCCTCAGAGCCCAACTGCCACCACCAGCTTCCCACAAGCCTCTCTACCCCCCCCACTCCTCCTGCTCTTGAGGCCAATTGGCTGAGTTGTATGGGTGGAGCCAAAAAGAGTCCTCCAATGAGCAGCTCCGTGGTCTGAAAGGGTGGGGAAACAGGACAATGAGCATCACCGTAAAGGAGCCAATCAGCTGGCAGCTGGAAGTTTGCTGGCAGCTGGAATTTTGTTGGGGCCCCTTCGGCTGTGGCTCTCAACATTGGGGCCCCTTTGGCTGTGGCTGTCAACATTTCCCCCTCTCTGTTTAAACAAGCATGTGGCTTAGGGACTGTGCCTGCCTTAGGTTGTCCAATACTACATACGGTTCTTACCCGTCATCAGATGAGCTGAGCTCAAGGCATCAGCCTCCTGTCTTAGGTTGGTACTATTGCAATTGGATCTTACCCATCATTGACTACCGGTCCAGCATACAGCCACACCTGTGGATAGGTCTTTGTATCAGTAAGGGTATGAGGTTCTTTGCCTCACCTCTGTAGGCTCCCAAATTTTAGCTGAACTACCTTCACAAGCAGAAAGGAGGAGGATCCACCAAGTCAATTTATGGCTCCTTTTGGAAAAATTATACCACAGATGACACCATCAGCAAAAATACCCCAACACTACCACAAGTCGCTGCACCAACAGATAGTTCACAATGCATACAAATGAGTTCACAATGCGTACAAATGATACATAGTCCGGGCAAGTTCTGCAAGCAGTTCAGTGATAGCTATTGCAGAAGCTGTAGATTGGTTTTATCTTTGTCTTCACCAGCACTGGGATGAAGATAGGAATTCTGGCAATAATGGCTAAAGAAAAAATTATGTAATATTCCAGAAGGCACTAAAAGAAAACAATTTTCTTAACAATTTACATTATCTTGAACAGAATTATTAAATATAATGTAAAGGAAAGGTGAAAGTAAACAAACAGATCTGTTAACCTCCTTTTTTGTTCACATATTAAAACAATCCTCAACAGCTGTTTTCCCAATTTAAATTAAACCATTTAAATCACGTGAATAAAAAAAAAATATTTGGATCCATTTTTCATGAGCACTCATCATATATGATATATGGACATACTTACATACAAACATACAACACAAAACACAAGTGTGCACACATAATATAATACAACACATAACATAATAGTAAAGGCCTTATAACTTTTACAGGTGAAATCTCCATTGCAATGTTTAAAAACTCTATAGTCAAAAAATAGAATTGATCAGCAAAACATTAACCTAGGTCTGTATGAGCTCAAAAAACAAAATAGAACTTCATGTTGTGGGAAAAGGCAATAATAAAGTAGGTATGGAAAAAAGCATCGTGGTTCTGTTGCAGATGTAAGGATAGCCAAACTGGAGTTCTGGATATCAGCTGTTATGGAATTGAGCCAAATCATCTTCTTTGTGGTCTGCAGAAATCGCTTTAGTTAATCTCTCTGGAATCCAAATCGGCTGCTGTTCTCCCTGTGGAAACACACAAACAGACCCCCGACTCCAGACAATTACTGGGTCAAGAACTTTCCATTGTCCTGTTAGAACATCCTTCCAAATAACCTTTGGATTATGTACATTTTTTGGACACATATGCCTTTCCGCAGCATTAAGCCCTGATGAATCCAAATTTTAAAAGTTTAGAGTAAAAAGGGTTATTTTAAGTTTATCTTGGGGGAATATATACTCCTTCCCAATTCCCTCTTTTTGCTTTAATAAGTACATTTTAATAGTTTGATGAGCTCTTTCAACTATGCCTTGTCATTGTGGAGTGTATGGGATTCCTCTTATATGAGTAATGCCAAATGATGAGCAAAATTGTATAAAAGAGGTAGAAGTATAACCAGGGGCAGTATCTGTTTTTAACTGGTTTGGAATGCCCACAGTGATAAAATTTTGTAAGCAATGAGCTATAATATCTTTAATTTTTTCTCCAG
>NW_026000603.1:0-2484 GCF_001458135.2 Marmota marmota marmota | reverse complement strand
TATATATATATATATATATATTTCTCTTCTTTCTCTTCTTCCTTCCTTCTCTCTCAGCACCAGGGATTGGACCCAGGGCCTGGAACATACTAGGGAAGTACTCTGCCACTGAGCTATAGTCTCAGTCCTTTTAAACATCTTGCTTTAAGACAGGGTTTTGCTAAGTTGACTAGGGTGGACTTGAACTTGTGATCTTCCTGACTCAGGCTTCAGAGTAGCTGGGAATACAGGGTTTCCAATGTACTGTTATAGTTAAATCTTCATCCCAGGGTTTCATAAACTGACTTCCAGACCACTCATGTATAATAGAATCAAGCCTTTATTGAAGCACACTGGTGGCGTCTGACCAGAAAATAAAGCTGTTCCTCTGATCAGCCCCGAACAATTGCAAGGGCACTCCTTATAAGCCTGAAAACTGCAAAAGGGATGTTCGGGGGGTGGGGGTGGTGTCTAGCCAATGCAAGCAAGCCAGGTTACAGAATCGGGACATTGCAGTCAAGCAGAGGGAAGCCTAACCAATCACAGTTAACCCAGTCACCCCAGTTACAGAAACAGAGCCCCGTTACCCTAGTTACAGAAACAATACCCCATTAGGTAGTTTTGTGTTTTTAAAGATTTCTATAGCAAAAGGAAAAGAACATCTTCCCCCAGTCATGAATCTTCTACTTGGTATGGTTGTTTTACAGGATGATTTTAAAACAAAATGGAATCACATTTGCTCCTACTATCACAGTACCTGACTCAGTTTTTCCCTATGCTCCATGTTATTTTTTGTTTTCCACAGTGTTATTCTACTTCATTTCTCCTTGTATATCCCACTTCTTCCTCTAGCCAATTTATTATCTTTAGAGTGATCTCAGTGGCTGGTTGGAGGAAACTACACATCAGTTAATATAGGACAGTTATTTCAAAGTTTATCAAGTTACCTGAAAAGCTACAGCTCTAATGCACAGACAGGAAAAGCAATGAAAATGAAAACCACACATAATAATCAAAGCATGAATTCACCTCCTTCTTCCATAGAACCTTTGTCTCAGGTCTTCCCACTTCATTGGAATGCTTCTAGGGAGAAGGTCATGTGGATGGCCTTCATTTGCTCTTGTCTCTGCTCCTAGGGAAACATGGCACATGTGAATAAATTACCCAGTTTACTGCCATGTTGTATTTCATGGTGAATAACCAAGTACACATTCAGTGTTCATCAACAGAGGAAGGGTGTATAAGCTAAACATGCCATTATGTGGTAAGGCAGTAGCAGAACTTATCTGTGCTAATACAACCTACAGAATTTATCATCAAGTTTATAAAGCAAATTACAGAAAGCTATGCACAAGACATAATTTTGTATCAAGTAAGAAACTATGAATGAAATATTATATATTGACTGCTGTTTCACAAATGTGAATATGCTTATAAATTCATAGCAAAACACCTGAGAAATTTGTCTGCAAATTGAAAGATTGAAGGAAAAGTTGGGATGATGAGTGGTGATTATTTGAAACTAATAAAAAAGCCATCAAAGCCACGATAAAGAGCTACCAATATTCTTTTCCATCCTTCTCATAACAAGGCAGGAGAGGGAGAAGAAAATGTTCAACTTCTTCAGAAGGTTTTGTCTGATCACTGCATATATAAGTGCTCCCCTCCCTTTGGGGTCATGCACCTTCCTGCCTCTGGGGCATGCACCTTCACCTCATGCTCCTCTCAGGGTCCAATTATTTGATTTCATTAGAGCAGTGTGTATGTCTGTCTTTTCCAGTACACTACAAACTAGTGTCTCCTCCCCTCTTTTTCACTTCCAATAAAATTTGAATAAATGTTTATCAATTTCTTTTGAATTAAATTAGAGAAGATCTAATCAACATCATAGGTTAATAACTGCTCACTTATTTTAAAATAAAACATCCATACATAACATTTAAAAGTGGCCCTGGTTTTTGTGGTACAGGAGATTGAAGTTAGAGCCTTGAGCCATGTGCTCTACCACTGAGCTACACCCTAAGTCCTGGAAGTGTTTCATTTTTTTAACCCTCATGGAAACTAGAAGGTTGTTTTGTTTTCTGACCATCTGCATTTTCTACATCAGGAACATGCAGTGAGTGGGGCTGGGTTGAGTGACTGCTGAGGACTTGCTTGGTCTTCAGTGATTTATGTTGATGGTTTTGTCCACCAGGGGGTACTCCAGGCTACAAGAAGAATGACTTCTGAGAATCCCAGAGGGTACATAGTTAAAGGGAGGAGACCAGAGAATGTGAGTCAGTCAGATCACAGACAGCAAAGGGCAGCCTGTTTGTGTAAGTTCATCTCAGGTCTTCAGTTCTGCCATTCTATGTAAATCCTCAGAAAGCTGTAGGCCTTATTTATAGGAGCCCATGTGCTTATAAATTCATCATATGCATATCCTATTTTTCTTTTAATTGACTGAACTGTTGTTGGAAACATTTTCTTTTTTTTTTTAATTTTTTTAAAGAGAGAGAGAGAGAG
>NW_026000602.1:0-2484 GCF_001458135.2 Marmota marmota marmota | reverse complement strand
GAGCACCATCAGTGTCACCTCACAGGGACAGGTGGGAGCTGCGGTGTGGTGCTGTGCTGGCTCTGTTCTCTGTGCTTTGTACCGATGCCATCATTTTGCTTCAACCCACCATTCCCCTGAGCCGAAAGTCTTCTGTGAGTCTGGGTCCTGGAGACCCCTTCACCCTGAAGGCAATCTGAGGGACACCTGGCCACAATTTAAAGGAAAATGTCCACGTGTGGTCCACGCAGTTGTCCTGTGATAAAACTAGCCCTGAGCCGCCTTTTCAGCATGTCTGACTCATCATCTTAAGGTACCAGGTGTCCTTACGGTGAAGCTGAGAGTGAGCTCACCTGAGGCTGAGTGGCCTCAACTGGCTTTGCACAGTCTGTCCCTGCTGTCCCCTCCACCCAGCTGCATCCCAGCCAGGGCAGCCCCTGGGAGGTTCATGGTACTGATCAATTGTGTCATTAGAGATAATACAGATATTGAAAACTGGTGGTCCTTGAGCTGCCCCCAAATCATAGACCTGCTGCATGAGAGATGGCCCCTCAAGGAGCCTGCTCTCAGCTCAAGGGTCCACCTTTCCACCCAGTCACTTATTCACTCCACCAGTACCGAGGGGGCATCTCCCAAGTGCCAGAGCTGCTCTGATCCTAGAGATATAGCTGTAAACACAAAACTCCTGCCCACAGAGAGCTTTCCTCCCAGAGGGGAGGACTCAGACAAGAAGCACTTCAACAATCAAGGATGTTCCAGGTGCTGATAATTATTAAGGGAAAAACTAAATAGGAAATGGGAACAGCTTCTTGGGGGAGAGAGAAACCAGGTGCACCTCACTTTGGGGCAAACACCTGAAGGAGGTGAGGCTGTAGTGTGTCTCTCGGGGTGGAAAAGGGCCTCAGGTGGCATTAGGGCAAATGCTATGGTCCTTAGTGGAGGTGTTTTAGGCTCATCCTGGGGTCAGGTGAGAAGGAGGGCAGAGAAGTCAGGCTGGGAAGGAACAGCAGGCCTGGGCTTTGGCTGTTGCTCTGATCAGGACGAGGGTCTTGGAGGGTGTGGGGCAGAGCATGAAGAGACCTTCTTTGGGCCTCCCTGGGAATTCTTCCCTGCAGTGCCTCTCAGAGCGGCCCTGCCCCACCTTGTCTGCCCTGTTGGTTCTGAGGCCAGAATCGCCTATCCCAGGACATCATCTCTCTGGCCCTGCAGCCATCCACTCTGCAGCCCCAGTTGGCTAGCAAAGGGCAGGACTAAAAGTGTCTGGGATGAAAGGGAGGGTTCACTCTTCTACGTCCCCTCTGCAGAGCCCCCTCCTTATTTATGGGCTTTTCGGATTGGGAAGAAATTAGATCACAATCAGGACTGAAATATTTTAAAAGGAGAAAAATGCAATACAAACAAAAGTTCATGCATAAAACATTATTTATTATTTTATCCTCAGACCCTGAGGATTTTAACTGAGAGGCCAATAAACATACCATTGTGTGTCTTTCCAGAATTTAGAAAGTTTCTGGCAATACCGGTGACATTTAGACACATACATCCTGATGACAATTTAAAAGTCAGAAAAGCCTCAGGGTCAGATGCTCTTGCCTTTGCCCTCAAACAATATGGAGTAAACCTTGGCACCTTCTTCTTAGCTGTGCTTGTTAGAGTTTAATAGGCCTGCAGCCAGGATCTGGTGGGACTAGCCTGGGAGCTTGCTCTGGGTCTGGGCTCCTCACTGGTGATGTCTGGAGCTGTCCTGGTACTCTGCACTTGCATGGCCCTCCCCACCCAACAGCCTCTGTGGAGCAGAGTTACCTTGTGGGGCTGGTTCTGAGACCAGGACCCAGGCTGGGCTTCCTTTGAGCTAAAGAGCCAGGTGAACAGTACTACAGGCTGAAGCCATCCCACTGTGTTTATTTTTTTTATTTTTTATACGTGGTGCTGAGGATTGAACCTGGGCCGCACGCATAGCCAGGCGAGCGCGCTACCGCTTGAGCCACATCCCCAGCCCCATCCCACTGTTTTTAGATTGAGTTGATTGCCCTCTGTCCTACAGTAGCCCCTGGCTTGGCTTTTGAGTTTCACTCACTGGCCCCTTCCTTGGGAACTTTGTACCAGCTGTGCTGATCTGCAACCTGACACCTCTTTCCTTAGATCCTGGCCTGGCTGCCTCCCCTCAGATGCTCCCCCCTCCATAGGCAGCTCCGCTGTCCACCCAGCCACCTTCTATAGCACCACTCTTTGACCTCCTGTATAGATGTACCTCTGTCTGAAATTACTGTGTCTGGTTCTTTGCTAATGGCCATGTCCTTCCCCTCCCAGTAGGATCAAATAGCTCCTGTCCAGGCTAACAATTCTGGTTGTCACCAGACTACTCCTGACTCCTAACAGGTCCTCAGTAAAGATCTGTTAAGTAAGTAAATAGGCTGAAGCTACTACACAGCAAATAGTTGCCATTTCTACTGAACGGCTGATGTGACTTTATGCAAACATCTGTCCGACTGCATTTCCCCTGAA
>NW_026000601.1:0-2484 GCF_001458135.2 Marmota marmota marmota | reverse complement strand
CCCCCAAGTATCTTATACCTAGAAGACCCAAAAGGTCCACCAGAAAACTTCTAGACCTAGTAAATGAATTCAACAAAGTAGCAGGATAGAAAATCAACACCCATAAATCAAAGGCATTTATGTATATCAGTGACAAATCCTCGGAGAAGGAAATGAGGAAAACTCCCCCATTTAAAATATCTTATAACCCTTAATCATGTTTCTCAAGATATAGCTCCCACACTGAGATAGACAGGAGAAATCCTTCTGAGAAAATAGTTTTGTCACGTATAAAATACTGTGCACCATAATAGATTTGTTAAATATTTACCTAATCAGGAAAATTATAGGGAACCATAGTTTCAAACAAGCCATTTGTTTTTAAAGTAGTAGAAACTCTTCAAATATATAATTTTTATGGCAGTCCAGTAGACAAATGGAAGTTAACATAAAAAAGTTCCTGGAATCTTCATCTTTTTATTTTACTTTCAATAATACTCCCAACCTCTACCTCACACCCCAATCAGGATAGTTTCTAAAGTATATCTGAAAACTCTGGAGAACCTCAGGCCTTAAAAACTCCCCAGTAGAAAACTACTGCTATAGGTAGGCATTGTTAGTTTGTTTTTCAAGCTAACACATAGTCCATGAAAAGAAAAAATGAAATTAACCAGTGTTGTCTGTTAATATTTAAATGCCAGGGCACAAAAGGAACTGGGACTATGGGGTAGGTGTGCTTTGTATAGTGTGGTGACAGTGGAGAAGTACTGAGTTACATAATGCAGAGGCCTCTAAGCAAATAATGCTTATCTTCCATGGGCAGTTTCTAATCCACTGAGCAGTAAAAGAAGATGGAGATCAAAATATCATATTTATTACCAGTAATAGCCAGGATAGCATGATGAATAAAACCAGAATAGCTTGCAAATCTTACTGGTGGATGTGGCTGACCCAGGTGAGACTTGTGGTATGCAGGATCTGGTGGGCACTTGGATATCTGCCAGCAAGCTCATGATTAAGAGGGACAAAGAATCATACTGAGTTGACAATACCTGGATATTTTTTCTCTATTAAATCTAAAAATAGAGAATAGAATAATGGTTACCAGAAATTGGGGATGGGGGAGGATGGGAAAGATGGGGATAATTTGGTGAACCAGTGTAAAGCTATAAGTAAATAGGAGGAATGAGTTCTGATATTCTATAACACAGTAGGATAATGTGGTTTAAATTATGTATTGTTTATTTCAAAGTGACTGGAAGAGAGGATTTTGAATGTTCATCACAAAGAAATGACAAATGTATGATGTTATTGAAATGCTAATTACTCTTGATCATTACACAATGTGCATCTATTGAAACACTATATGGTATTCCATAAGCAGTTACACTTATGTGCCATTTAAAATATTTAAATAATGAAAAAATGGAAATAATTATTTCTGAATTTACCCATCAACATTTCCCAGAGTGGTGGTATAAAGAATAGGTAGAGGGAGGTGAGTCCCACTAAGTGACCTCTCTTCATAAGAAGGACATAAAGCTTAGAAGAAATGTTTCCTTCCAGGACATGGAATTAAGGGGAGGATTTGTGAAATAAAGGATATTAATGGGTGCTTATCCCCTACTTCCTCTGCCAGAAGAATAATTTTGTTTATTATGGAAATACATTATGCTCTTTGTAAAAGTAAGTTAATCCAATAATTGGAATAGAATCCTTGCAATTTGGGGTTAATTGTTATGACACACTTTGGTTTGGGATTAATGAATTATACATTTCTGAAATTATGTAGTTTAATTGCTGACTTTTTAGGAATATAAGATTGTTACAGCATGGAGACTTTTTTCTCTTAATAGATCTGTAACTACCAGGTTCCTACAAGGCAAAAACTCCTGTTCCTACAAATACTCATATTAGAGAAAGAAGTTAACTTGTTAGTTTTATAGACTGCTATTCATGGCCCAAATGACAAATATATTTATAGTCAGAATAGAGAATTAAAGAAATGGAGATAAAGTGTATGCTATAGTATATTTTTAAAATGTGCTTCTGGTATAATATTTTTATTAGGAAATAATCACTCATATAATATACAACATTTGTTTACACGTATCTAAAATTGGCATTTTAAAATTATTGACTGAAACACTACTGCCATTAGAGCCACATTCTGGAGTTTTATAACCAGCACTGAATTAATAGATGAAATCAGTTATACAAATTCCTTTTACTCCTGAGCTATAGGAGGCTTCTTGAAGATTCACACTTCTCATCACAGGCAACAAAGGTGGGATTTAAATCTATAATTTTTTACTGTTCTTCCTAAGCTCAGAGTTAGTAGAATATTGGAACTTGAGAAAATAATCACCACTTATATTTCCATACTTTATAATTGTGACTTTTGTTTACATATTTTTATACTTTGACATCTTGGGACCTTGCTGACATGGCAATGACTGCCTCTTCCCCACCACCTCCACTATAAGATTCTCATACACTGAGTTG
>NW_026000600.1:0-2485 GCF_001458135.2 Marmota marmota marmota | reverse complement strand
GTCCACCCCCCACCCACCTCTCCATCTCTTCCCCATCCTTCCACCTTTCATTCATTTTCCACTTATCTGTCCATCCGTCCTTCCACCCACTTCTTCATCTAGCCAGATTTCTATTCAAATTCCATCCATCCATCCATCCTTCTATCCACCATCCATCCATCTATCATCTACCATCCATCCATCCATCCATCCATCCATCCATCCACCTGTCCATCCATCCATCCATCCATCCTTCCATCCACCTGTCCATCCGTCCATCCATCCACCCGCCCACCCATCCACCTGTCCATCCATCCATCCACCCACCTGTCCATCCATCCATCCACCCACCTGTCCATCAGTTCATCCACCCACCTGTCCATCCATCCACCCACCTGTCCATCCATCCATCCACCTGTCCATCTGTCCACTCATTTCTCCATCTATCCATATTTCTTTCTTTCTTTCTGTGCCGGGGACTGAACCCAGGGGCCCTCGACCACTGAGCCACACCCCGAGCCCCTTTTTGCATTGTTTTTAGAGCCGGGGTCTGGCTGAGGTGCTTAGGGCCTCACTACATTGCCGAGGCTGGCTGTGAACTTGCCATCCTCCTGCCTCAGCCTCCCGGGCCACCTGGCCCCCAGCTCCACCCATCCGCCTTCCTACCATCTTTCTGTCCACCCCTACACCCTCCATCATGTCCGACCACCCACTCAGGGCTTCCCTCCCCCGCTCACCTTCCATCCCTCAAGTCCTCACCCACCGCCCGCCGCGTCGCATCTGCCTGTTGGCTTCTGTCTGTGCCCCGTCTGCCTGTGCCCGCCGTCGCCCCCCCTGCCCGTCCACTTCAGGACGGTGGCCTCAGACCAGCTGGACTACCGCTGGTCAGTGCCTTCCAAACCTCACAGCCCCTCCCTTGGGCCCCAGTGACCTGAAGTCAAGGACGGCCAGCTTCCCCGAGGGGCTCTGACCCCGTCTCTGCTTTCACAACCACAAACCATGTCTCTTCCTTCAGCCCCTCCACAGTGCCGGGCGCGGCGGGAGGCACGGCCAGCTGGGCTGCTGTGCCACTCCTCACCTGCTGCTTGTGGAGCCGGGCAGCTGGTTCCGTGGGAACCCCTGCAACCCAGCACCTGGCCACCCTGGCCCACCCCAACAGGGAGCCCCATTTTTGTCCATCCAGGGTACGGGATTTAAGCAGATCTGGAACAAGGCTGGGAGGCTGGGAGGGGGCTGGGAGGAGGCAGTGGCAATGGCAGTTATCTGGACATGCAGGTCTGAGTTCCTCTCCTGCTCTAAACTCTTCCATGGCTCCCCAGTGCCCTCTGGGAAGACTGCAGGCTCAGTCCAGCTTCAGAGTGCAGCGTGCTGACTCTCCAGCCTCAGGCCGGCCTGATTCCCCCTCCACTCAGTAGCACCCCTTCGGAGGTCCAGGCCTTGGCAAGCCCACGGCCCTCTGCACACACGCAGGTCAGAGACGCCCACCTCACTGGCTCAGCAGAGGCCCTAACAGAACACAGTGTCCGTCTGTGCTTTCTCCACCTCGAAAACTCCACCATCCTGCAAAGCCCCAGTGTGACGCAGCCAGGTCCCCCAGGCAGAGCGGCCTCCTTACCCAGGTCCTCCACCCCAGTCCCCTCTCCAAGCCCACCCTGAGCACTGTGGCTAGAGGCGTCGTGTGGGGCTCTGACCTCAGGTCCAGCTGTCCACGGCAAGGCCCCAGGTGCTCCTGGGAGGTGCCCGCGGAGCACGGACCCCACGGGGCTCCCCCGCGTAGGAGGGCTCCCAAGGCGGGCTGCCTTCCAACGCGGCGTCCCCCCAGACGTCCAGGGGTCTCCTCGAGGCTCCCCGCTACTGTCCCCTCTGCGAGAGCGGCTTTCCCATCCACACTCCTCCTCGCCCTCAGGTCTCAGCCTCACCAAGCAAGTCCAGTGCCCCGCGGCCAAGCGCTGACCATGTGCCAGGAGCTGAGCCCCGTGGCTTCCGCTGAGCTGGGAGGCCCACCGCGGTCAGAGACACCCAGACAGCTCCAAGGAACACACAGCCAATAAGATGCAGAGCAGCCAGACTGCAGCTCCCCCCAGGGCCCACCGCCCCCAGGAAGCCACCTGGCCTCCACGCCCTCAGGAGCAGGGCCTCGGGCCCTCACTGCCAGCGAGCGACAGGTCACATCCAGCAGCCTGGGACATGGCAGGACAGCTCTCTGTTTCTGCCCATCCCTGTGTCCCCTGGATGGCGGCGGGCAGAGGTCAGCCGAGTTGGTTCCCGGGTGGAGGAGGGGACTCCAGCCCAGGCCAGGTCCACCTCAGTGAGGGGCACAGCACGTGCTCAGGAAATGGTTTCCGCCTGAAGGGGGGTGTGGGGAGCTGGCACTGTCACAGACACGAGGGTTCACGGGCACTGGGTGTGCTTGGCTTGAAGCCACCTCCAGGGAGGGTCCCTTCCACAAAGCCCCAACCCTGGTGGCCGCCCCAGGCCCCGCCGACCCAACCCGGCTACCGCAGAG
>NW_026000599.1:0-2485 GCF_001458135.2 Marmota marmota marmota | reverse complement strand
GCCTGTATTGTTTTAAGAAAACAGAAAGGGGGAACTGTGGTGAGCCGCTTCTGCCGTTTATGCAAATTATGGTTGCCATTACAAGATGGCGCTGGCTCCGCTGTGGTCTGTGACAAACAACTCCTTATTTGGGAGAGTTGGTGCATGACTTTTCATCACCCTATGAGAAAGCTCCACGTGGCTGCTTTGCATTGGGGCTTGAGATGCTTTATTAAGGCTGGGAGGGGCATCCGAGAGAGAGAGAAGAAGAACTATCAAGGGCCTGAAGTAAACTACTGAAAGAAGATTCCTGAGTGTTGCGTCTTCCTTGCGGGCAAGAAGTCGCGACAATTTAGTTCATTTGCCCATTTATTAATTGGATTATTTGGTTTTGGGGTGTTAAATTTTTTTAGTTCTTTATGTATTCTAAATATTAATCCTCTGTCAGAAGAGTAGCTAGCAAAGATTTTTCTCCATTCTGTAGATTTTCTTTTTGCATTCCTAATTGTTTCCTTTGCTGTGCAGAAACATTTTTTATTTGATGCCATTCAATTTATTAACTCTTGGCATTATTGCTTGACTTTTAAGGGTCCTATGGAGAAAGTCATTGCCTGTGTCTATATGTTGAAGTCTTGACCCTACATTTTCTTCTAGGAGTTGAATAGTTTCTGGTGTAATTCCTAGGTCTTTGATACATTTTTGGGCTGCTGTTTGTGTAGGGTGAGAGATAAGAATCTAGTCTTATCCTTTCATATATGGATAACCAGTTTCCCCACAATGTGTGTTTAAAAAACACTGTCTTTTGTCCAATGTATGCCTTTGGCTTCTTTGTAAAGGATCAGATGACTGTATCGTGTGAGTTTGTCTTTGTGTCTTCGATTCTGTACCATTGCTCTATGTGTCTGTTTTTATACTGGTACCATGCAGTTTTTGTTGCTACAGTTCTATAGCATAATTTTTAGTCAGATATTGTGATGTCTCCAGCATTTTTTTTTTTTACTTAGAATTTTTTTTGGCCATTCTGGGTCTTTCATTCTTCCAAATTAATTTTAGAACTGTTTTTTCTATTTCTGTGAAGATTGTCTTTGGTATTTTGATGCAGATATAACTGAATCTGTATATTGCTTTTGGTAGTATGGCCACTTAAACAATATTAGTTCTTCCTATCCATGAATATGGGTGGTCTTTCCATTTTGTGTCTTCTTCAATTTCTTCAATGTTCTATAGTTTTTATGGAATAGGTCTTTAACTCCTTGGTTAGTTTTATCTTTAGGCCTTTTTTTTTTTTTTGAGGCTGTTGTAAACAGGAGTGTTTTTTCTTATTTCTTTCTCAGCAGATTCATCATTGGTATATAGGAAAGCTATTGATTTTTGTATGTTGATTTTGTCACCTGCTACTTTGCTAAATTTGTTTATTAGCTCTAGCAGTCTTTAGTGGAGCTTTTTGAATCTTCTAAGTACAGACTTATATCATCTGCCAACAGTGAAAATGTGATTTCTTCCTTTTCTATTTTTATCTATTTTATTTCCATCTCTTACCTCATTGCTCTGGCTAGAACATATAATTCTATATTGAATAGGAGTGGTGAGAGTGGATATCCTGTGCCCTTTTGCATTTTAAAGGAAATGCTTTCAGTTTTTCTCTATTCATTATGATGTTGGTTTTGCCTTGTTCATTTGTAGTCTTCTTTGTTGTTGAAGTAGCTTCCTTCTGTCCCTAGTTTCTTTGGGTTTTTATCATGAATGGTTGTAGAATTCTGTAGAAGGCTTTCTCTGCATTTATTTAGATGAGTAAATAATTTTGTCCTTAATTCTATCTATGTGATTAATTGCATTTATTGATTTGCATGTTAGACCATTCTTGCATTCTTGGGATAAAACAAACTTGGTCATGTTGTGCAATGTATTCACTAATATTTCATTAAGAATTTGTGCTCCGGGCATACTGGCACATGCCTGTAATCCCAGTGGATCAGGAGGCTGAGGCAGGAGGATCGCCAGTTCAAAGCCACGGCAATTTAGTGAGGCCCTAAGAAACTTGGCGAGATCCTGTTTCAAAATAAAACATAAAACATAGAAAGGGGTGGGGATTGTGGCTCAGTGGTTAGCACCATGGGTTCAATCCCTGGTTAAGAAAGAAAGAAAGGAAGGAAGGAAGGAAGGAAGGAAGGAAGGAAGAACATATCCTAGGTTTTAGGCAAAAACAAAAACAACAACAAAAAAAAAAAAACCAAGACTATAGAAACAGCTGAAATATAGACATATAGGGAGCAGCACACAGAGGAGGGAAGTTTTTTTAAAAAGCGACAAATCAGAAGAGGGTGTTCTTTGAGAAAAAGGAATGGAGAGAATAAAGGTGCTGTTTGCCTTTTGTGTGCCAGCGATTGAGCCCAGGCATTTAACCACTGAGCCACATACACAGAGTCCTTTTTTTTCTTTTTTTTTTGTATATATATATATATATATATATATATATATATATATATATATGGAGAGAGAGAGAGAG
>NW_026000598.1:0-2485 GCF_001458135.2 Marmota marmota marmota | reverse complement strand
TTCCACCAGGTTGTCAGGGGAAGTTCCTATACCACCACAGACAGTGAAGAGAAGACTACCCCTTCTGGCGGGAGACCCCTCCCACCTGGGTTTCCAGGGAGATTTTATACTGCCACAGCCAGGGTAGAGGGAACTCTACCCTCCAGACAGGAGACCTCTTCCAATGGGTGTCCTGGGGAGCTCCTATACTGCTGCAGCAGGTTAGAGGGGATTCTGGCCTTCAGGCAGGAGACTCCTCCCAATTGGGTGTCAGGACAGCTCCTCTGATACTGCAGAATCCAGGGTAGAGGGGACTCGCACCTCTAGGACCCCTTTCACCTGGTTGTCAGGGGGAGTCCCTATACAGCTGTAGTCAGGGTAGATTGGACTTTCCAGTCCTGAGACCCCCTCCCACCTGGGAGTCTGGGTGAGCTCCTATACCTCCGCAGCTAGGGTGGAGGGGACTGGCCTCTCCAATCGGGCCACCCCTCCCACCTTGTTGTCATGGGGAGCTCCTTGCTGCCACAGCCAGGGTAGAGCGAACATGCCCTGCAGGAGGAAGATGCCTTGCACCTGCATGTACTGGGACCTCTTATATGGCAAGAGCTAAAATAGAGGTGACTTGCACTTCTAGGTGGGATACCTCTCCAACCTGGGTGTCAGGGGATCTTGTATACAGCCAAAGCCAAGGTATAAGGGGATCACCTGCCCAAGCGGAAGACCACTCCCTCTTGTGTGTAGGGGGGTGCTTGTATATCACCTTATCCTGTGTAGAGAAGAGTTGCCCCTCAAGGCGGGAGAACCTCCTACCTGAGTGTCTGGGATAGCTTGTATATTGCCACAGCCAGGGGAGAGTGGACTCTCCCCTCCAGGCATGAGACCCCTTTAACCTGGGTGCTGGGGGAGCACCTTCACAGGCACACACAGGGTAGAGGGGACTCCATTCTCCAGGATGGAGACTCCTCACACGTGCTTGTCAGAGGAACTCCTCTACTGCAGCAGCCAGGGTAAAGGGAACTCATCCCTCCAGGTGGGAGACACCTCCCACCTGGGTGTGGGGGGTGGGTGGAGCTCCTATACCCCTTCAGCCAGAGTAGTGGGTACTCACCCCTCCAGGCAGGAGACCACTCCCACCTGGGTGTCTGGGGGAGCTCTTATACCACCGCAGCCATGGTAGAGTGTACATTCCCCTAAAGGCAGGAGACCCCTCTCACCTTGGTGTCTGGGGAATTCAAATACCATCTCAGCCAGGTAGAGGGGTCTTGCAGTCCACTCAGGAGACCTTTCCCACCTATGTGTCAGGGGGATCTCCTATACTGGCACAGCCAGGGTAGAGGGGACTTGCCCCTCCAGGCGGAAGAACCCTCCCACCTTGGTGTTTCATGGGGGAGCTAGTACACTGCTTCAATCAGTGTAGTGGGGACTCATCCTTTCAGTCAGGAGATCTCCCAACTGGGTGTCGAATGGAATTTGTATACCACCTTATCCAGGGTAGAGGAGACTCACCCATCCAGGTGGAAGACCCCTCCAATCTGTCAGTCGGCGGGAGCTCATATACTACCCCAGCCAGAATAGAAAGTACTTACCCCTCCTGTCCAGAGACCCTCCCACCAGAGTGTCAGTGTGCTCATAAATCACCGCAGGCAGGAGAGAGGGGACTCTCCCCTACATGCGGGAGTCCCCTCCTACCTGTGTGTCTGAGGTTGCTTGTATACTTTTGCAGCCACTGTAGAGGAGACTCACAGCTCCACTTGGGAGACCCTTGCCAACTGTGTGTCAGGGTGATCTTCTATACCGCCCCAGCCAGGGTAGAGGGGACTCACAGGAGATACCTCCCACCTGGGTGTGGGGGGTATAGCTAATATATTCCTGCAGCCAGTGTAATGGGTACTTGCTGCTCCAGGCAGGAGACCCCTCCAACCTGGGTGTCAGGGTGAGCTCTTATACCACTGCAGCCATGGTAGAGGGTACTTTCTCCTTCAGTCGGGAAACCCATCCCAACTAGGTGTTGGAGGGAGATCTTATACCGCCACAGCCATCGAAGAGAGGAGTTGCCCCTCCAGGCAGGAGCTCCCTTTCACCTAGGCTTCAGGGGGAGCTCTTACACTGCTGCAGCCAGGGAAGAGGGGACTCGCCACTCCAGGAGGGAGACCCCCTCCACCTGGGTAACCTGGGGTGCTCCTATACCTCTAAAGGCAGGGTAGAGGGGACTCATATGACTAGGCGGTAGACACCTTCCACTAGGGTGTAGGGGGAGTAATATACCGCCAAAAGCAGGATACAGGGGACTCGCCCCTCCATGCACAAGACCCTTCCCACCTCGGTGTCTGTGGGAGCTTGTATACTTCCCCAGCCAGGGTGGAGGGGATTCACTGCTCCTGTCGGGAGACACTTCCCACCTGTGTGTCAAGGGAACTCCTATGCCGCAGCACCAGGGTAGAGAGGACTCGCCCCTCTGGGTGGGAGACCCCTCTGTCCTAGGTGTGGGGGGTAGAGCTAGTATATG
>NW_026000597.1:0-2485 GCF_001458135.2 Marmota marmota marmota | reverse complement strand
TTCTACCACTGTGCTACATCCCCAACACTTTATTTTAAAATTTGAGGCAGGGTCTTAAGTTGACAAGGCTGACCTCAAACTTGCAATTCTCCTTTCTCAGCCTCCCAAGTTGCTGCGATTACAATAAAAATATATCTGATATGCATTTCATTTCACAGTTATTAATATATATGACTCTCTTAGGTCTTATGTTAACATTCAGGGTCAAGTACCATGGCATGTCTATTACTTATTCTCATAAATCTTTTAAGACTTTTTTGAGGATTTAAAAATTATAGAATTTGTGGTTACTTTCTGTTGCAAGATTTTTCTTTATTTTTGTCTATTTATTTCTCAGTCCCCCATGTACATAACTTGTCTCCTATTGCCTTTGACGCCGACATCATGGTTACTTCCTCATTTTACTTGGATTCCTACAGCCCACTACAGACCACTGCAGCCCACAAAAATATTTTGTTTGTCTACTTGGACCCTAAATACCCTCTGTGAGTTTGCCCATAGATCCCTCCTCACTCTGCTTGGGTTCTGGTACCCACTCCACCATGCCTTCCTGTGTCAACTTGGTCAGTATATATTTTTTGCTTTTATGGATTTTAGGCCTAACATGTTATTATTTTGCTGAGGAATTTTGTATCTATGTTGGGAATTGGCAAAGCCCTTGAAGGATCACATAGTAAATATTATTGACTTGCAGACCACATGTTTTCTGTCACATCTGCAGCTGCTCAACTCTGCCATAGCAAATGGATGGATGTGGCTGTGTTCCAATAAAACTTTATTCACGGATGGCCAACCCACAGTGTGGTGTAGTTTGCTGAGTCTTCATATATGTTCATGAGACCTGTGGTTTTAATCTGTAGTTTTCTTGTCATATCTTTGTATATTTTGGTATCAGGGCATTGTGAGCTGGGAAGTGTTCATCTTCCTTTATTTCCTGGAAGAGATTGTGCAGAATTGTTATGATTTCTTCCTTAAATGTTTGGTAGAACTTTCCAGTGAAACCTCCTGGGGCTCTGCGTTAGTTTACTTTTGACAGCTCTTTCACAAACTAGGCTCCAGGGGCCAGGAGTTTCTCTCAACAATGAGAATGTGAGCTTGGTAAGATCTCTAGAGTGAAGCCATCTATGACCTATTTTGTGTATTTATTTATTCACGTAACTGATTAATGAAAAATAATTTTTTGGTACAGTGTAAACTTTCCTGGGAAATTCTTAGATGGAATTTTAATCCCATTAGTATAAGAAATGAGCCAAATTTTGAGTATGAATACAATCCCAGCTACTTGGGAGGCTAAGACAGGAGAACCATAAGTTCAAGCCCAGCCTGAGCAATGTATCTTAAAACAAAAAATAAGAAAGAGCTGAGATAGAGTTCAGTGGTAGAGTGCCCCTGGGTTCAATCCTCAGTGCAATAAAAAAGCAAAAAGAAAAAGAAAAAAAGAAATAAGTCAAATTTTAGTTTTTTAATTGAAGCAAAGGAGTAGTAAAGGAGTTAAGAAAAATATATCTGACATACATTTCATCACACAGGTATTAATGTACATGACATATCTAGGTTTTAGGTTAACATCCTGAACTTACATATGTTAAAATCTTAGTGACATGACATCTCACAGTCACAAGCCCTGGAGGTCAGTTGAGATTACTATTGAAATAGTGCAATGAGAGGAAAGGGTTTCTAGGCCCACAAGGCTGGTACCATTGTTGACCGCCTTCACAGAGACATGATCCATCCTGGACACACAGAGTGATTACTGGACCATGTGGAGCTCATCATAATACTCTCACCTACATGCAGTCAGCAACATACCCTTTCCCAGAAGAAACAAGTAACACTTGCATGCACCTGGCTTGTGATAATCATAAGGATGGTCATCATCCATGTTTTATTGTCCCTTCCCATTTAATTTTCTGTTTAAGTCAAATGCCATCAGAGGAGCAGAGGAGGAAATGGGGCTACAGGCTTGTGCCGACCCTGTGGATGTGGATGCTGGTAGTATACTTGGTTCTTACAGATTAGGAGAAGCAAAGTCCGAAGTTAATGATCTTTTTGTTCTTGAGGAGGACACATTCCCTAGCAGTGAATGAATCCCCGTCCTTTGACCTCACTGCCAAAGACATGTTTGTGTTGCTTGGTTTGTGATCTGAATGAGATATTTATGTTCCTTGGACTATGCCAAAAGATACTGTGTGTTGCCTTAGTTTTATTTTTATTTTTATTTTTTTTATTTTTTAATTTTTTATTGTTGGCTGTTCAAAACATTACATAGTTCTTGATATATCATATTTCACACTTTGATTCAAGTGGGTTATGAGCTCCCATTTTTACCCCATATACAGATTGCAGAATCACATCAGTTACACATCCATTGATTTACATATTGCCATACTAGTGTCTGTTGTGTTCTGCTGCCTTTCCTATCCTCTACTATCCCCCCTCCCCTCCCCTCCCCTCCCCTCTTCTCTCTCTGCCCCCTCTACTGACA
>NW_026000596.1:0-2486 GCF_001458135.2 Marmota marmota marmota | reverse complement strand
ATTAAATTTAGGGTAAGGGATGTCATTATAGCTAGGTTTAGAAATAGGGTGAGGGTTAGAATTAGGGTTAGGTGTAGGGCTAGATTTAAGATTATGATTAATGCTAGGTTTAGGGCTAGGGCTAATTTCAGGCCCAGAATTATGGTTAAAGATAATTTTAGGATTAGGATTATGGCTACATTTAGGCTAAGGGATAGGTCTTGGGTTATGTTCAAGTTTACAGATAGGGGTATTATAAGAGTCAAGGTCTGGGTTAGGTTTTGGGATAGGTTAAGTTTTCAAGTTTGGGCTTAAATTAGTTTTAGGATTAGGGTTAGTGTAATGATAGGGTTAGGTTTAGGATTCAGGTTAGGTTTAGAGTAATGGAAGTGTTATGATTCGGGATAGGGTTAGGTTTATGCCTAGTGTTATCACTATGGTTTTGGTTATGGTTATGGTAATGGATAGAGTTAGAGATCAGTTTAAAGTTAAGAGTTATGATCACAATTAGGGCTATTGTTAAGGTTAGGTCCAAAGCTAGGGTTAGGGATCAGATTAAGTCTAGGTTTTGGGTTATGTTAGGGCAAGGCTTAGAATTCCTGCTAATGTAAGTACTAGGTTTACAATTAGGGCTAGTTTAAGGGGTTTAGTGCTAGGTTTAGTGTTAGGGTTAGTTTTAGGGTTAGGGTGATGTTTTAGAGCTAGAAGTGTTAAGGTCAGTGTCAGGTTCAGGGTTAGTTTTAGGGTTTGGCTTCCAACTCAAATTAGGGCCAGGGTTAGGTCTAGGTGTAAGGTTAGGGTTTTGTTTAGGTTAATGGTTAGGGTTAGAGCTATGGCTCAGTTTTGTTTTAGGGATAGGGATATTGTTAGGGCTCATTTTAGGATTAGTATTATGGTTTGGGCTAGTGTTAGGGGTAGGCTTAGGCTTTGGGTTAATGCTAGATTTAGAGTTACGTTTTGCCTAAGGATAATTCTAGAGATAAGGATAAGGCAAGGGTTAGTACTAGAGTTAGGGCTATGGTCAGTGTTTTGGTAAGGGACAAAGGTTAGAACGAGTGATAAGGCTAGTGTGAGAGTTAGAGTTAGTCTTAGGGCTAGGGTTACTGTTAGGTTTAGGGATAGACCTAAATTACAGCTAGGGTTATGTTAGGGCTATAGTTAGGGCTAGTTTTAGGATTACGCTTAGGCATCAATTTAGGGTTATATTTAGAGTTAAGTTTCAATCTAGGGTTAGTGCTAGGCCTAAGAATAAGGCAAGGTTATTCAGGGTTAGGGTTAGAGTTAGTGTTTAGTTTAGGCTAAGGATGTGGTTATAGCTAGGTTTAGGGCAATGCAAATGTTAGTATTAGGGTTAGAACTAGGGTTAGTGTTAGGGTTATGATTAAGGCTATGTTTAGGGTTACGATGAGGACTAGGATTTGTTTTAGGTTTAGGAATAGTATTAGGGCTATGGCTAATGTCAGGTCTAGGGTTACAATTAGGGATAGATTTAATGTTAGGTTTATGGCTTGGTCCAGTGTAAAGGTTAGGTTTTTGGTAAGGGTTAGGTTTAGATCTAGGGTTATTTTTAGAATCAGGGTCAGGCCTAGGGTTTGGGTTAAGTTAGTGTGTAGGTGCAGGGCTAGAATTAGTGTTAGATTTAGGGTTAGGGTAATGACAGGGTTAGGTTTAGGGTTTAGGTTTGGTTTAGTGTAATTTATAGGGTTAGGGTTAGGCCTAGGGTTATCAGAAGGGTTAGGGTTATCATTAGGGTTGTGGATAGGGTTAGCCCTAAGGTTAGGGCTAGGGTTATGTATAGGATTAAAGCTAGTATTTGGGTTAGTGTTAGGTTTAAGTTTAGGGTTAAAGCTAAGTTTAGGACTCGGATTAAGGCTAGGTTTTGGGGTTAGATTAGGGCTAGGGTGAAGGCTACAGCTAATGTATGAAGTAGATTTATGATTACAGCTAGTTATATAGTTAGAGTTAGGTCTAGTCTTGGTCGAGTGTTAATGTTAGGTATATGGTGATAATGATGTTTAGAGCCAGGGTTAGAGTTAAGGTCAGAGTCAGGGTCAGGGTTAGTGTCCGGGTTAGTGTTAGACTATAATTAGTGATAGGGTTAGGGCTATGTGTAGGGTTAGGGTTTGGTTTAGGATAAGGGTTAAGGTTAGGGCTATGCCTCGGTTTTGTTTTAGGGCTAGGGGTAGAGTTAGGGCTAGTTTTAAGATTAGTCTTAGGGTTAGGGCTAGTGTAAGTGTGAAATTTAGGCTTAGGTTAAGGATTAGTGATAAGAGTAGTTATGGTTAGATTTAATCTTAGGGTTAGGGTTAAATTTAGAGTTCAGTTGAGTTCTAGGTTTTGAGATAGGGCTAAGTATAGGGCTTGGGTAGGGCTACGTTTAGGGCTAGGTGTATAGTGATGTTAAGGGATAGGGTTAGAACTAGGTATAGGGCTAGTGTGAGAGTTAGAGTTAGTCTTAGGGCTAGGGTTAGTGTTAGGGATAGGGCTAAATTAGGACTAGGATTAGT
>NW_026000595.1:0-2486 GCF_001458135.2 Marmota marmota marmota | reverse complement strand
GAGAAGAAGATAATATTAAACAGGGATGAGAAGTGGGAGGGAAAGGGAGAGAGAAGGGAAACTGCATGGAAATGGAAGGAGACCCTCAGGGTTATACAAAAGAACATACAAGAGGAAGTGAGGGGAAAGGGAAAAAAAATACAAGGGGGAGAAATGAATGACAGTAGAGGGGGTAGAGAGAGAAGAGGGGAGGGGAGGGCAGGGGAGGGGGGATAGTAGAGGATAGGAAAGGCAGCAGAATACAACAGACACTAGTATGGCAATATGTAAATCAATGGATGTGTAACTGATGTGATTCTGCAATCTGTATACGGGGTAAAAATGGGAGTTCATAACCCACTTGAATCAAAGTGTGAAATATGATATATCAAGAACTATGTAATGTTTTGAACAACCAACAATAAAAATTAAAAAAAACAGTTAAAAAAAACTTACCTTCCATATTTCATGATGAAATAGTTTAACAGTGGTCAGAAGCTCCTAAGTTAATTTTTTTTCTAATGCTTCCTGGCTATTTGGTAGACTTATTTTGTTTAATAAACATAGTCAACACTATGTAGTCCAAAGATTTTAATCTTCAGGAATTTGGTTAATCATTTAATTTTTCCTTGATTTCGGGGTACCAACAATATACTTAGCAAAAATCAATGTTGGCACATACTTTTCTCTCTTATTTATTTTCTAATTTATTACAATTGTCTCTGGCACCAGGTTAAAATAGTATAATAGCAAAAAAATCATTTTCCAAGGTTATTTAGCTTCAGAAAATGTTTCCCACTTTCCACTGTCACCTCATTATCTTTCAGCTTTGACAATGGATCAAACATCTGGCCCTGATCCATTTCTCCCTGCCTTTTCCCCCACACCAAATTCCTTGGTAAACCTGCAAATGCCAACCTAAGTGAAATTCCTATATCTGAATTTCTCAGCCTCATTTCCCTCTCTGACATACCTAGAAATTAATTCAAAACACTAAGACCAAAATCTCTTCAATTTTGAGTCAACTCTCTCATTTTTAGGTGGAAATGAAGGGGAGGGGACAAATATTGGTAGCAAAGACATAGCATCAAAGCATGCAAAAACAATTAAATGAATGGGAATACGTTCTTACTGAGAACTGAAGAGTGAAAAAGCGACAACTGAGAGTCAAAGTCAAAAAGGTCAGGCTGCAATTGAGTGGCACCTCTCTAGAGCTGGCTGGCCTATGTTTGAATCACTGTTCTGATAACTGTTAATCTTGGAGCTCAATCACAGCATCTGCCTGTGGTGCCTGCCTCAGTTTCCTCATCTATAAAGTAATAATGATGATAACACTATCTCATGCAACTGTCATGAGGGTGGCATGTGATGATTTATATAAATGTTTAGAATGGTAACCAGGTGGGCTCTCAATGTGTTACCTATTACAATTTCCTATTCCATCCTTAAAAGACTAGAGAATGACTACTACTTCAAACAGAGGCTGTGAACTTTTGTTGAAGACTGAAAAATAATCAAAGCTCAGCAACTTTAGTTCATCTGTTAACTCTCACATATTTGTATAAATCAATCCGAATTTATGTGTATTTGTATCCCCGATCTACTACAGGCTTGGCAAATACCAAAGATATAAATATTGCTAAGTCCTAGGCCCTGACCTGGAAGAGTTACTTTGTTGTTGTTGTTGTTGTTGAATAGAAAATCATTTTGGGTTAATATCATATAATATATTACAAATGGTCTTTAAGAATACCAATATTCTCCCTCCTATATTTAAGAGAGAAAATTCTAGTACCTTCCCATTCTGAGGGATGAGATTGATCAAATTATATTTAATCAATGCATATACAAATACGGCATAATGAATCCCATTATTATGTATAGTTACTATGCACTAGTAATAAAAGAGATAAAAAACTCAATTATTTGGCTACTTCCCCAACTTGAAAAAACAATAAAAAAAAAAAACAAAAAAACATAACTGCCAAAAGGAGAAAACATAAAAAGTTTCAATCTTGGTTGCATTTGCTCCTTGCTCTTATATTAATGAACATACACACCTTTATTATTTGAGACAGGCTGATTATTTTTGCAATTAATATACTCCCTAATTTGTATGGCAATAATTAATGTTGGCAAGGATGTGGGGGAAAAGGTACATTCATACATTGCTGGTGGCACTGCAAATTGGTGCAACCACTCTGGAAAGTAGTATGGAGATTCCTCAGAAAACTTGGAATGGAACCACCATTTGACCCAGCTATCCCACACCTCGGTTTATACCCAGAGAATTTAAAATCAGCATACTACAATAATGCAGCCACATCAATGTTTATAGAAGTTCAATTCATAATAGCTAAACTATGGAACCAACCTAGATGTCCTTCAACAGATGAATGGATAAAGAAAATGTGATATATATATATATATATATATATATATATATATATATATATACTGCAAATGCCATAATTTCATTCTTCTTTGAGTAATATTCATATATATAT
>NW_026000594.1:0-2486 GCF_001458135.2 Marmota marmota marmota | reverse complement strand
AGAATGAGGGCTAGGGTTAGGACTAGTAATAGGTTTAGGGTTTGGGTTAGGCTAAGGGTTAGGATTAGGACTAGGGTTAGCATTAGGGTTAGGGTTGGCTTTGGGTAAGGGATAGGGTTAGACCTAGGGTTACAGCTACATTTAGGGTAGGGTTAGGGCTAGTGTTAGGATTAGGTTTAGGGTTAAATATAGGATTGGGTTTCAGATTAGGGCTAGGTTTAAAGTTACAGCCAATGTTTGCTGTAGAGTTACGATTTGGGCTAGTTATAAGTTTGGGGTTAGGACTAGGTCTAGTGTTAGGGATAAATTTAAGGTTAGGCTGATATTTAAAGCTAAGGTTAGTATTAGGGTCAAAATTAAGGTCAAGGGTAATTTTAGGGTTAGGGTATGGACTCTTATTAGGGCTAGCATTAGGTCTAGGTGTAGTATTAGGTTTTGGTTTAGGTTAAGCTTTAAAGTTAGGACTATGGCTCGGTTTTGTTTTAAGGCTAGGGCTATGTGTAGGGCTAGTTTTAAGATTAGTGTTAGGATTAGGACTGGTTTTAGGGTTAGGTTTAGAGTTAGATTTAGTGTTAGGATTAGATCTAGGTTTAGGTCTAGGGCAAAGGATATGACTAGCATTAGTTCTAGGTTTATAGCTAGAATTAGTGTTATGGTAAAAATAGGGTTAGAGCTAGTGATAGGGCTAGGGTGAGAATGAGAGTTAGTCTTAGGACTAGGCTTAGAATTTGGCTAGATATAGGGCTTAATTAGGGCTTGATATAGGACTAGGTTCATGTTTATGTTTAGGCCTCTTGTTAGTTTTTGGCTTAGGGTTAGGTTTAGTGTAAATGATGAGGTTAGAGCTAGGTTGGGGGCTAGGACTAAGGTTAGAATTAGGGTTAGGGCTAGGGTTTTATTAGAGTTGTGTTTAAGGCTAAGTTAAAGGCTAGGATGAGAGTTAGGGTTTGTGTTTTTGATAGGGCTAGGATTAGTGTTATGGTGAATGTCAGATCTAGGCTTAAGGTTAGGGATAGTTTTAGGTTTATGTTTATGTTTAGGGTATTTGTTAGAGCAAGGTTTTGGGTTAGGTTTAGGTTTAAAACTAGGTTAAGGCTCAAATAAGGGCTAGTTTTTTTTTGGTTTGAATAGGACTAGCATTAGGGCTATGGCTAATGTATGAACTAGTGTTACAATTAGTGCCTGTTTTAGGGTTAGAGATAGGGTGATGTTTAGAGCAAGGGTTATATTTAGGGTCATTGTCAGGGTAAGGTTTAGTTTTAGTGTTAGGTTTAGGACCTGAATTAGGGTTAAAGTTAGTGTTCAATGTAGGGTTAGGATTTGGTTTAGGTTACGGGTTATGGTTAGGGCTATGGCTCAGATTTGTTTTAGGGCTATGGCTAGGGCTAGTGCTAGGGTTAAGTCTAGATTTTGGATTAGCATCAGGGCTATGACTAGTGTTAGAGTGAAGTTTAGGCATAGGGTTAGGGTTAGATTTAGAGTTAGGATTGATCCAGGGTTAGGGCTCGTGCTAGGGTTAGGGCTAGGATTAGGGTTATTGTAAGGAATATGGCTAGACCTAGGGATAGGTCTGGGGTGAGAATTAGAGTTATTCTTAGGAGTATGCTTAGGATGAGGTTTTGGGTTAGGGCTAAATTGGGGCTAGGATTAAGACTAGGGTTAGTGATAGGATTAAGCCTAGAATTTGGGTAGGTTAAGAGTTAGCATTGGGTTTAGGATTAAGTTTAGGGTAATGGGTGGCATTATAGCTAGGTTTAGGAGTAGAGTGAGGGGTAGGTTTTCAGATACAATTAGGGAGAAGACTCGAGCAAGGGCTAATATCAGGTCTAGGGTTATGGTTAAGCATAGTTTCAGGATTAAGTTATGGCTAAGTCTTTTTTAAGGGCTTGGTTTAGGTTAAAAGTCAGCTTTAGAGCTAGGGTTATTATTCATGTCACCGTCAGGGTCAGGGTTTGCATTGGTTTACATTAAGGTTTAGGTTTAGGGCTCGAATTAGAGTTAGGTTTAAGTTTAGAGTTAAGGTAATGGAAGGGTTTATTTTGGTTTTAGTTAAGGTTTAGAGTAAAGGATGGGTTAGGTTTAGTGATCGGGTTAGGGTTAGCATTAGATTTAGGGCTCTGTTTAGAGTAATTGATAGGGTTAGAGCTAAGTTTAGGGTTAGGGTTATGGATAGGTTAGCATTAGGGTTAGGGTTATATTTAGTGTAATGGATAGTTTTAGAGCTAGAGTTAGGGCTAGGTTATGGTTTGGATTAAGTCTAGGATTAGGGTTAGCCTTAGGGATAGGGCTAGAGTTTTGATTAGGGTAAGTGTTAGGCTTAGAGTAAGTGTTAGTTTAAGGCTAGGGTTATGGTTAGGTTAGGATAAGGGTTAATGTTTGAGCTAGGGTTCAGGCTAGTGTGAGGGTTAGGTTTACGTTTAGTTCTATGTCTAAGATTATGGTTAGAGTTAGGTTTAGTGTTAGGGATTGGGTTTTAATTAGGGTTA
>NW_026000593.1:0-2486 GCF_001458135.2 Marmota marmota marmota | reverse complement strand
TTGGTGTTGTCAACCAACTGGCTCCCAGGCGAGAAGAACATTTTTGGCAGTAAAAGCAGTACACAGCAGGCGAGAGACCTAAAGAAAAGGCAAGGGAGAAGAGGCAGGCACGTGGTTCTGGAGACAAATAAACACAATTAGCTGTGCTAGAAACAAAACTGAAAAGACTCAGTGGGGAGATTTTGATTCCTTCTGCCAAAAGAGCAAACCAAAGAAAAATTCATTTCAAAAAAAAGCTTTCTAGCTCCCTAGTAGCTGTCACCCAATGACAGTCACATTTTCTGCTGAGTCCTTTTTCACTGTGGATTATTTCTCCAACATTCTTCAAACAATGTAAAAATAATGGTTTGACTGCTTTGTCAGTTTTCCTGCCTAAATAGAATCCATTATTCTTTCAAGCTAGTCTTTTCATTCCTGGAGATGACCACTCAGGCTTTTCATAGTCATTCATTGCCTTTGTACCTAAGACCCAATTTGCAGCAATGGTGGGGTGGCTGAATTCATGGAAATCAATAGTCATGTCCCTGGGAGTTTGCTTATAGTCCCAGGATCCAGTTCTATAGTTTGAGGATTAGCTACAGCAGAAGGGATCCAGTGACGACCATAGGGCACAGGACAGGCTCTGGTTTTGATTTCCTTTTATTTCCTTTGATCACTGCATTAAATATTCCTTTTCTCCCAAAATAAGAATGACTTTATTTAGTCTTACTGGCTTACCAGCCAACATACAAACTCAATGTAGGGCCTACTATGAGGCAAAAGGGAGAGTTTGACCTCCAAATTCTCTAGTAACCATCAGTGTTTAAAACATTTTCTCTTGTCATCTGCTTCCCAGAAATAGTTTGGTATCTTTGAGTGATAACATTTCCCCTTCCTTTGATCTGATTCATAGTCAAGAAGAGAACCATTTAGAGACCTAGTGTGATCACAGGTGAAAAGGCTCACAGAATTTCAGTATGGGAAGAGCTTTCCAGACCCCTTATTTAGGAAATGGCAAATATATTTCATCATTCATGTCAACCCTTATTGCTCAATGATAACCCTGGAATAATGTATTGAGTGGCATTCTGGCCTGGACAGGAGCTCAGAGGGAATGTCTAACACAGGCTCTTTAAGGGAGGCCAGGCTCAAGAGAGAGCTGTGGCACTGAGCCATAACTTGCCATCCCTGAGTAAATACTATAGAGAGCTACATGGCTTGTGTTCCACTGTTTTTCCCACTAGACTTTTTATTTAAGCAGAAGTATCAATAATGAAAACCTAAAAATATTTGCAGCAGTAAATATTAAGGAAAATACATGGTCCATGAAAAGAACACCATCTGAGAGGCCTGTGTTGGCATATTCCCATGAAGGGACAAAGGTGGAATTTCTGGGTTCTTCCTCAACTGCACGGTGACAAATACTACACCTTAGTGCTCCACAGGTAAAAGGATGAAGAAAGAGACAGGTAGTTCTCCAGAAGTTACATGGCTTCTGTGATAGGACTGGGCTGGAAAGAGGGAAGGAAAGGAAACTGAGGCTTAAGAATCAAGCAAATTTCAGTGGTTCCAATGAGACAGAAAAGCATTAAGCAGAAAAGTCAATGTGATATTTGTTTTGAAAAGAAAAAAAATGGAAAAATCAGTTTCTTGAACTGGAACTAGCAAAACTCTTTTGACCAATTAATAAATAGTATTTACTTGCTTTCTGCTCTGTTCTTAACATTTGAAGGCTGAAGTGGATGGATGTAAGACAAAAGACATGCTTACTTTCACAGATTATCTGATTTCTCTCTCATCACTCTTCTCTTTATAGCAAGCTTGGGTGCCAGGGGCTAGGTCAGATCTCCGGGGAGGCAGAATTAAGCTCCCAATGTATTCTTGGTGTTGTCAACCAACTGGCTCCCAGGCGAGAAGAACATTTTTGGCAGTAAAAGCAGTACACAGCAGGCGAGAGACCTAAAGAAAAGGCAAGGGAGAAGAGGCAGGCACGTGGTTCTGGAGACAAATAAACACAATTAGCTGTGCTAGAAACAAAACTGAAAAGACTCAGTGGGGAGATTTTGATTCCTTCTGCCAAAAGAGCAAACCAAAGAAAAATTCATTTCAAAAAAAAGCTTTCTAGCTCCCTAGTAGCTGTCACCCAATGACAGTCACATTTTCTGCTGAGTCCTTTTTCACTGTGGATTATTTCTCCAACATTCTTCAAACAATGTAAAAATAATGGTTTGACTGCTTTGTCAGTTTTCCTGCCTAAATAGAATCCATTATTCTTTCAAGCTAGTCTTTTCATTCCTGGAGATGACCACTCAGGCTTTTCATAGTCATTCATTGCCTTTGTACCTAAGACCCAATTTGCAGCAATGGTGGGGTGGCTGAATTCATGGAAATCAATAGTCATGTCCCTGGGAGTTTGCTTATAGTCCCAGGATCCAGTTCTATAGTTTGAGGATTAGCTACAGCAGAAGGGATCCAGTGACGACCATAGGGCACAGGACAGGCTCTGG
>NW_026000592.1:0-10308 GCF_001458135.2 Marmota marmota marmota | reverse complement strand
CTGGGGACTCCAGCTCTGCCCAGATCCATCTTGATGACCTGGCATGAGACGGAGCCCCAGCCTAGGGTAGCAAAAGACCATCCAGTCACCATGAGACTGGCATTCCAGCTCAGGCTCCATCTAGGAATGACTCTGCTCACTGTCAGACAGTGACCATAGTTTAGCCCCAGTCCAGGTCAACCTTGCTGACAGGTGCTGGAGCCTAGCCCAAGGTAAGCCTGCAACCAACTGCCACAAGCAGGCCCCAAGCAGAATTCAGGCCAGAAAGAGTACCACCTCTGCTCACTGGCAGAACCCTGCTGGAGCTCATCCAGGGCCAAGATCAGCCTTGCTGACCTGCTCAGGAACCCTGGAAGGCGAGACCTGGTTCCATCCCACCATCTGCAGAACTTCACCAGAGCTCCAGCTCTGCCCAGAACCAACTCGATGACCTTGTAGGAGATGAAGCCCAAGCCCAGGATAGCCAAGTCCATCCAGTCACCATGAGACTGGCACCCAAGATCATGCTCCACCCACAACTGGCTCTGCCCACTGACAGACAGTTGCAGAAGTTCAGCCCCAGCCTAGATAAGCCTTGCTGACAGGCTCAGGAGCCTGGCCCATGGTAGGCCTGTAACTAACTGCCACAAGCAGGCCCAAGCAGAGCTCAGGCCAGACACAGGACAGTCTCCGTCAGACCCCTGCCCCAGTTCCTCTGTGGCCCAGATCCACCTTGCTGATCCATTCAGGACCCCTGGCAAGGGTAGGCCCTGTTCCATCTCACCACAAGCTGACTGCCCTCCAAATCTAAGGCTTTAACCAGATAAGCCTTGCAGATATGGACAGCAGCCTGGGCACAGGGTAACCCTGAGAACATATGGCCACCACCAGACTTCTACTCAACCTCAGGCTAGGCCCAGGACCCACTCCACCCAAGGCAATACACTCTCCAGAGCTCAGTCCCAGCCCAGATCCAACTCAACCACCTGCTCAAGAACCCGGGCAAGGATAGGCCTCTTCCATTCCTGCACTGGCTGACCACTGCTAGAACTCAGGCTGGGCCTAGGACCACCTTCACCCAAAGGCAGACACCTACCAGAGCTCATACATGGCCCAGATCGGCCTTGCTGACCTGCATGGGAGCACAGCAAGGGCTGGGCTGTTCCATCCTGCCACCTGCAGAACCCCACCAGAGTTCCAGCTCTGCCCAGATCCAACTCGACAACCTGACAGGAGAGGTTTTATTTATTTTTATGTTGTGCTGAGGATGGAACACAGGGCCTCACATGTGCTAGGCGAACAATATACTGCTGAGCTACAACCATAGCCCCTCTAGATTTTTATTACTTAAATAATAGTTTTACATATCTGTATACATATTTCTATATAATTATATCACAGACACATTTTTTTAAAAAGTTAACACATGGGCTGGGACTATGGCTTAGTGGTAGCATACTTGCCTGGAATGTCTGAGGCACTGGGTTTGATTCTTGGTACCACTTATAAATAAATAAAATAAAGATGCATCAACAACCAAGAAAAAAATCTGAAAAAGGAATATAGGTGGTGCATTTTTTTAAAAAAAGTTATTACAGCTTAAGTTGTACATGTTCCTGTTCATGAAATGAGAAAATTAACATTTTAACTTTTTACAAAAGAGTGTGGTCCTATGGCGCAAATAGAATCCCATTATGATACAGCCATCACATTCATTTGTCCATCCTAAGTACTATTCTACTCAACCTGACCTCATTAAATACTAAATTGCCACTTTTCCCTGTTCCTCACCCCAGTAACAACCATTCTACCTTCTGTCTCCAGGAAATGATTATACCAAAGATCTATGTTAATGCAACAAAAGTACAAGAACAATATGTGTAGGTGTATGTGTGTACATGTACACCACACATATGCATCCATATACATACAAACATGCATTAGTAACCAACATTTTTTCTTTTCTTTTATAAAGAGAGAGAGAGAGAGAGAGAGAGAGAGAGAGAGAGAGAATGAGAGAGAGAGTTTTATTAATATTTATTTTTCAGTTTTTGGCGAACACAACATCTTTGTTTGTATGTGGTGCTGAGGATCAAACCCGGGCCACACACATGCCAGGTGAGCACGCTACCGCTTCAGCCACATCCCCAGCGCAACATTTCTTTCTTGATTTCCACATTTATGCTTATAAATCGTACAGTACTGTATAAATATTCATTTATTTTCTTCCAAAACACAGATGATTTCTACATTTAATTTATCACAGCATTTGGAGTTTATTTTGACATACATAAAGAGATAGGGATTGGATTTCATGTTCTTAACTACATCATTAGGCATCTTCAAAATGGTCCCACTACTTTTTATGGAATCATATGTCTTTCTCCAAATAATGGAAATGTGACCTTTGTGATGTTATCAAATGTTTTATCTATGCAAGTCTTTCCTGATCTCTCTTTTGAGTTCTGTCACTCTGTTCCCAGTTGGCACCCTTCAGAGTTTACAATTCACTGTGTGAAGAGTACCTCTTGGGCTAAATGCCTGACTTCTTTTATTTTTCCAAAATGGTACTTTGGTGTTGGGCATGATGGCCTATGCCTGTAATCCCAGTGGCTTGGGGGATTGAGGCAGGAGGATTACAAGTTCAAACCAAGCCTCAGGAACTGTGAGGCACTAAGCAACTCAGTGAGATGAGACCCTGTCTCCAAATAAAATACAAAATAGGGCTTGGGATATGGCTCAGTGGTTGAGTGCCTCTGGATTTCCATCCCTGGTACCAAATAAAAAAATTTAAACACACACACACACACACACACACACGTGCACACACACACATCTCACACATGTATACTTTTGTGACCTAATTTTGCAACATGACTTTATACCTTGTTTTCTCTCATGATATCTTCAGGAAGTAAGATTTTATAGAAATTGAAATGAGGAAAGTAGATAGCTGGTCAACACTGGCCTCTCTCTGAAAGAATACACTTTACCTATTAGGATGTGATTCTTTATTTTCATAGTTTTATTTACTTAGAACTCAAAGACTTAGGAGAACAATATCTGAATGGTGCATATAGCTATTTGAATGTATTTCAGTGGGATCTTCCTCTCTGGGTTCAACCACATGATTTATTTTTATTTTATTGGGGATGGAGCCCTGGAGTGCTTAACCACCAAGCCCCATCCCTAGCCCTTTGTTTGTATTTTATTTCCAGTCAGAGCCTCACTGAATTGCTAATGGCCTTGCTAACTTGCTGATGCCAGCTTTGAACTCATAATCCTTCTGCCTCAGCCTCCATGTGACAGGACACCAGGTTCAAACGCTTTATTCTTAACACACAAGACACATGAATTCGTGCATCCACATGCTCCTGTCATCATTGTCTTCTTTCCAGAATCAACACCAATCTGGTGGAGCGAGCTTTTCCTAAATATTCTGCCTTTCGTTAACCACCTAGGGTTCTTTATTCTCCTCCTGTTCACAAGGATTTTTGGCTGGCGGACTGAGCCTTAGCATAACTGTGGGCTTCTGCGTACCATCACAGCATCCCTGGTTTCCGGAGTGTGTTCATGATCTGCTGATTCTCTGTCCTGACCCGTAGCTGGAATGTCAAGTTTGGTCGTGCTGGTTGCAACAGCCTTGTCATTCTTCCTGTGCTGAGGAGTCCTCAGGAATATCCAACAGAGGAAAACTGTTTTCACTCATCAGCAAACATCCTTGGGAGCTCAAGATCCGCCCAGACCTCCCACGAAGACATGAGGCGGCAGAGGGTAGTCAAAGGTAGCTCTTGCCTCAGGCTGAGCCCTGCTGGGGCTTGGGCTGGGTCCAGGAATGACTCCGCCCCCTGTCAGTGGCCTACCAGAGCTCAGGATCAGCTCTGCACTGACTCCGCCTACTTTACCTGAGCTCAGGCTCCTACCTGATCAGCCAGGTCCTGCTGCGCAGAAGCCTGGGCAAGGGTAAGCACAGTTCCATCCCACCACCAGGGGACCCCTGTGCCCATCAGGCCCAGGCCTGATCCGCCCTGCTGAACTATAGGCCAGCTTGGGCAGAGGGTAGTCACAGGGCCATCCTGCCTAAGGCTCATGCCTGCTGGAACTCTGACTCAGCCCAGGAATGGCTCCGCCCACTGTCAGTGGCCCTCCAGAGCTCAGGCTCCGCCCTGCACTGACTCTGCCTACTGGAAGACACCTGCTAGAGTTCAGCCCCAGCCCAGGTCAGCCTCTCTGTAAGGCATGGGAGCCTGGCCCAAGGTAGGCCTGGCTCCATCCTGCCACAGGCTGACCCCCAACAGAGCTCAGGCCAGACCCACGACCACCTCTGCCCACAGGGAATACCTTCCGGAGCTCAGGCTCCTGCCAGATCAGCCAAGGCCAGCTGCTCAGGAGCCTGGGCAATGGTAAGCCAAGTTCCATCCGGCCACCTGCAGACCCTTGCGCAGGTCAGGCCCAGGCCTGATCCGCCCAGCTGAACTGCAGGGAGCTGGTTCTCAGGGTAAGCCCGGGTCCATCCCACCACTGGCTGACCTCTTCTGTAGCTCACCTCTCTGCCCTGATCAGCCTCTTCCACCTGCGTGGGAGTTCTAGAGGGGCCTTGATCCATGCAGCCACCTGCTGACCCCTACCAGAGCTGAGACTCCAGCCAGATTCATTTTACCAGAATTGCAAGGGAGCCTGGGCACAGGGTAGGTCAGAGTTCATCCTGCCCCCATCAGATTGCCGCTGTAGCTTCGGCTTGGCTCAGGAAGGCCTCGCCGACCTGCCTGGCAACCATGCCCTGGGTACACCACCTTCCATCCAGCCACAGGCCAACCCCTGCTGCAACTGAAGCTCTGCCCAAGAGCCAGGCCCGAGGGAAGGCCCAGGTTCTACCTGCCACCTGCTGAAATCTGTAGGTCCTTAGGCTCGGCCCAGGACTACCTCCACTCATCACCAGACAACCTTGGGAGCTCAGGATCCCTTCCAGATCTTCCAGGACGACCTGTGGCAGAAGCCCTGGCACAGGATACCACAGATCCATACCGCCACCGGCCGACCACTGCAGGAGCTCAGGCTTGGCCAAGATCCACCTTGCCAACCTGTAATGGAGCCAGGGCCCAGTATAGGCCTGGGTTCATCCTGCCACATTGGAACCCAGCCTGAGTCCATGCTCTACCCAGGACCACTTCTGCCCACAGGCAGACACCCGCTGGAGCCTTGGAAAACTCTTGGCTTCCATTGCAAATGGATAAGAAGAACCAGAATTCTCACTCTGCCAAAGGGCTCCATGCAAGAGGCAAAACTGTTGCCAGTTGCTAGAAAACAGTATTTTGGTGATGTTCCTTTGGGTGTCTGCACAGCTCACCAGAGCTTCATCACATACCTAGCTCATACAAGTCAATGAGGAGAAACAAATAACTGAGAAAAATGGAAAAACCCAATATTGACTGTTTTTAAGATGACATACCAAAGATCCAGAGGTCTTTGCATGTCACAATCTAGTAATCCAAAGGAAACACAAAGTGCATGTGTGTTTTTGCCTGACAAATACAAAGAATAAAGAGAGGGAGAAAATCGAATATCAACAGTGTTGGAAAATGGATTGCCAAGTTCTGAGAACTGAAATGCAAAGTTGCCATAACACTTCTGTAGCGAAGTTTCAGAAAATATGCCAAAATTTAAAGTGCATGCCTATCTTTAGCCCAAGAATTTCAATTTAAATAAGTCATTCATTGTTACTGTGGCAAAGTTTTTTATTATACCCTGATGTGGTCCATTGTAATCATTTTATATGATTTTTATATATTTTAAAGGGTTTTTTTGGGGGGGGCAGTGGGGGATGTATTTGGACCCAATGCCTTTATTTTATTTATTTATTTTGATGTGGTGCTGAGGATCAAACCCAGAGCCTCTCCTATGCTAGCCAAGCACTCTACCGCTGAGCTACAACCCTATCCCCTCTGGTGTTTTATTTCTTAAAAATACTTTTACATATCTGTAAACATATTCCTGTGTGATTATATCTCAGACACTTTTTTTTAGTAAGTTACCACTTGGGCTGGGACTGCAGCTCAGCCGAAGCACATTTGCCTGGCAGGTCCAAGGCCCTGTGTTCCTTTCTGAGCACCTTTGATAAATAAATAAAATAAAGATCTATCAACAACTAAGGAAAAAATCTTTAAAAAAAAGAATATACGTAGTATTTTAAAAACAAAATTAACACAGTTGCCATTGTACATGTTCACAATATGAGACATTTAACATGTTAACTTTTTAAAAAGGAGTATGGTTCTATGGCACCAAAGAGAATCTCATTATGATACAGCCATCACTATCATTTGTCCATCCCCAGGACTTTTCTACTCACAAATTCAACCTGTCCTCATTAAATACTCTCTTGCCACTTTTCCCTGTAACTCATCCCAGTAAGCACCGTTTTACTTCCTGTCTGTATGAATTGGATTATTTCAAAGATTTATTTTAACACCACCAAAGTACAAGAGCAATGTGTGCTGGTGTATGTGTGTACATGTCCACACACACTACACCTCCATATACATACAAAACTCGCATTAGTAATCAACGTTGCCTTCTTGCTTTCCACATTGAGGTTTAGAAATCCTCCTCCATTGTGTAAACATTCATTTATTTTGTTCCTGGACTTTGATGATTTATACATTTAGTGTATCAGAGCATCTGGAGTTTTTTTGGATGGAAAGATTGAGATAGGGATTGGATTTCATGTTCTTAACTACATCATTAGGCATATTCACAATGTTCCCACTACCTTTTACGGAATCATATGTCTTTCTCCAAAAAATAGAAATGTGACCTTTGTGACGTTATCAAGTGTTTTATCTATGCAAGTTTTTACTGATCTCTCTTTTGAGTTCTGTCACTCTGTTCCCAGTTGTCATCCTTCAGAGTTTACAATTCACTGTGCGAAGATACCTCTTGATGCTAAATCCCTGACTTTTTTTATTTTTCCAAAATGATACTTTGGTGTTGGGCATAATGCCCTATGCCTATAATACATAAATTGGGTTAGTTTTTAGTAGGCTGCTGGTTAAGGGGATGAATGAGGGGGTTTATCCAGGCCTGGGGAGTGCAAGGAAGAGGTTCACACACCATGCTGGATGCAGGGACTAGGGCTATAGTAGTAGATTTGCCAGAGTGTCATGTGTGCATGCACCACTAAGGCAGAGGTAGAAGATGGATGTGCATGGAATGGACTTGGTTCCTTTTTTCCCTTTGGTTTAGGGAATCCCCACTGAGTCACTGTTGGTATCTTATGGTGAAAGAGGAGGAGGAGATCACCAGTGATGTCGAACCAAGAAGGCAAAGAGATGTGAAGGTGTGTGGACCCCCAGACCTGGGGGCTCTGCATTCTTGGTCCCAGATGAGGGGCACACTGGGTGTGTGTGACCAAGGGAACCCTGAACCCTCTTTAATTACAAAAATGTCAACACAATCACACTCTCTTGCCCACACAGACTTGTACACATGCATAGCAAAAAAAGAAAACCACACATACACACCCTTCCACGCATACATATGTTCATCTTCATGCGTGCATAACACATATAAGAAGCATAGGCACACAAAGGTGCCACTCAATCACTACTTTATCCTGGAGAAGAAAACAATTTCAACTCCCAAATCAATGCCCTTCACCACACACTCGACACACACATATCCCATCAGCAGCATACACAGGACACACTGGCTTCTCAGCAGTGCAGGAAACACATATACAGTGTGCTTCTTTCTGAACATAAACATATGTTTTCATCTATGGAGAATCTGAGGTGCTGGTGACTTGATGCAGGGCAGCTCTCAGTGATGGGCCAGAGCATGCAGCATCACAGGTTCAGGAGCTGAGGAGGGCTGCAGGGAGAAAGCAGAGAGAAACCAGACCTGAAGCACGACAAGAAATCCATTCATGAATTGCTGTGAAGAGTATTTGTTTATTCCTGTAAGTGATGCGTTCATTTGCTTGTTTGTGAATTATCCTTTTGCTCCAGGGGAATCCCAGCTCACCCAAACACAAGATTGTTATCTTCAAAGCTTCTTCTCTAGGGACTTGAATAACGTCTGATATATACCTGTTCCCTTAGTGAGTAACTGCAGAGTCCTTAAGTGCCTACACAGCCTGCCTTGGGCTCTGAGGGATGTGAAGTGCCTGGCTTCTGACATGATGAGCTGCTTAAAACCATTCGTGAGCAGGTAGGATCTTCTTCCCCTTCATAAGCAGAAGGTGAGATTGCTATTCTTTGACCTGGGAAGTGGTTTGAAATAAGAAAGAACCAAGCTTCCAAACCAATTTGACTTTAAAGCTGTGAACAAGGCTGAGGTAGGGGGATGAAGAGGAGGACTATAGGAAGAGAGGGGCAGAGAGGAGAGATGAAGGGGAGGAGACAGCTTCACAGAGGAATTGAAGAACAAAGACTGGATACCCTCAAGGTCAAGTGCCTATGGACACTGAGCCTAAGTGCCACTTGGGAATGATACAGCCCAGAGGAGAGAGGGAAGTTGGGACAGTGTGTGGCTCACTAATCATGTGGTTTGTGTAAATCCTTTCCTGTTTCTGGGCCTCAGTTGTGCATAAACTCAGGGACTGGTCCAGGGCAGAGTTTTTCAAGGGTCCATTCTGGACACTGTTATAGTTTATGTATGAGGTGTTCCCCCAAAGGACATGTGTGAAGCAATGCAAGAATTGTCAGAGGAAAGTGATTGGATTCTGAGTTGTGGACTAATTAATCCACTGATATGGATTAACTGGGTCTTAACTCTGGGCAGCTATGGTGTGGCTGGAGGAAGTGGGTTAATGGGAGTGTGCCTTTGGCAATCGTATTTTGTCCCTGGTGCATGGAGCTCTCTCCCTGCTTCCTTTTTGCCATGTCCAGAGTGGCTTTCCTCCATCACATCTTTCCACCATGACATCCTGCCTCTCCTCAGGCCTAGAGCAATGGAGTTGGCTAACCATAGACTGAAATTCTGAAACCATGAGACAAAATTAACTTTTGCTCCTCTAAGTTGTTCTTGCCCTATATTTTGGTCACAACAAGAAAGATTTGACTAAAACAGGAATGCTTCATGGGGTTGTCTAACAGCATTTATTTTATTAACTATCAGAACAAAAGAACTAGCAACAAGGTCATGATCAGGTTAACTAGAGAGGAGGCCTAAGACTGAGAATGTAGGTGATGTGCCCTGGGAGGAAGCAGCACCACAAACTGTGGGAAGAGGTGGATGCCCATGTGTGGGAAATACTGGCCTAGGTGACCTTCATGGAGCCTTCTGCTCTGTGGCTTTAAGGCACAAAGATCTTACTCATCAGGCTGTGGATAAGTTATCTCAAGGGGGGCCTTTAGGAGTTCTCTGCACCCCTCACCCCCCTGCTTTTGGAAGAGGAAGCAGATGTTACAAGGTCACCTCATGCTGGCCTCCAACTTCTGGAAGCCAAGAAGCATCCTGAGAGGTTGGGAACCATCGTGAAGGCCTTAGACTCTGCATAAGGTGGAATCTGAAACTTTGCCCTGGTTGTTCCCTCCTGGGCCACTCTTCCCTGTACTCTAATTTGGTCATCCTTGTCTTCAGCTCCCCACACATGTATCTTTGCTCTCTGCATGCTCCAATGGCACATGCACTTTCGAATCCTGAACTCAGTGTACAGGCTTTTCTCCCAGGCTGGAAGCATATTGCTTACTTGACAACATGCTGAGGGCCCAGTGAATGCTGTGAGAGGAGAGGCAGTGTGGGAAGTTCACTGCTGATTCATAGCAAGGCTCTGGGTTTTCCTGGATAAACAAACAAGCTCCCACAGCCTAGTCTCCTGCCTCTGCCTCCCTAACATGCTATCTGATTCTTGTCCAAGCCACCCAGGACTGTTTCCTTTCTTCAGGGCAAATGTGGTGCCTTCATAGTAGAACCCTAGCTGGTGTTAGCCTATTTTAAAAACAGCAGGGGGAGCTGAGCCTCAGTCAACCAAATCCTGTGCCTAACATTCCCAGAGATTTCATCAAGGGCTCCAAAAGGGTGATCTGGCCCATTAGGCTCCATGGGGCCAGGAGGGCAGCTTCTTTCCCTCAGGACACCTGCAGATTTACTTATAGTGTTTGCATTCAACAAGTGACTTAGCAAAGACAAAATCTTAGCTGGTTGTTGTTGCACACACCTATAATTCCAGTGGCTCAGGAGGCTGAGGCAGGAGGATAGCAAGTGTAAATCCACCCTAGGCAAAGGCAAGGTGCTGAGCAACTCAATGAGAAGCTGTCTCTAAATAAAATATGAAACAAGGCTAGGCATGTGGTTCAATGGTTGAGTTTCCCTGACTTCAGTCCCCAC
>NW_026000591.1:0-2486 GCF_001458135.2 Marmota marmota marmota | reverse complement strand
GGTGCTGAGCAGGACTCCTGAGGCCCAAAGCAGGCACTGTGCACACTACTGTCCCATTGGTTGGCCCAGCCACCCCAGCTCTACCCTGTCCCTGCCAGGTGACAGTTGGCCAGGGTTCATATGCTGATTCAGGCATGGCCTCCTCTGGAGCTTCTCCTGACCCTACTCCAGCTCCTCACTTTGTGGGACTTGTCAGAGCAGAAACTCCATCTTTGCTTGTGGAATTATCTGATGAAGTCCAGTCTCGCCTAAAAGCTGAAGTCCTCAGAATACACTATTGTTATTAAATATTAAGTACATAGCCAGGAGGCATGGTGCACATATAGCCTCTCAAGAGGATGAGGCAGGAGGACCTCTGGAGCCCAGGTGCTTGAGGTCAGCCGAAAAAACATATATATTTTTTTAAATCCTAGGCCCTGGGGGGAGCTGAGGACAGGGCTGGGTGCCTAGGCAGGCCAGGACAGCCAGTAGCTGCAGAAAGGGTCACATACAAAGAGCTGCCAGAGGGCCTGAAGTGGTGCAGAGGGCTCTTTCCAAGGATTCAGCAAGTCAAATGTGGAAGCCACCCAAATGCCACCAACAAAACGTGACAAATAGCAGAGACCCACAAGGAAGCTCTCGACACCCTGTCCTGCTTCCAGTCACCACCTAGCTGCCTCCAGGAAGGGCCAACCAGCAGCTCCCTGTTCCCTGCTTTGTCCCAGAGTCTGCCTGGGACCTGGGGCCCACTCTGCCCACTGCCCAAGCCCTTCCTCTGGCTTGTCCTCTCTCCTTCCCATTTCCTCTCTCGCAATAGTTAAACCACAGCAGAGGCAGCGCACAGCAGAGGACCCATGCAGACCAGGCAGTCTGCTCCACACAGCCCCACCCAGGCCAGGACACAGGTGCCATGGGAGAGGCCCTTTACCTCCAGAGCGCAGGAGGGAGGATTGACACACAGGCAGCGGTTCACATGCTCGCCCGCCTTCTGCGGCTGCTCATAGATGTACTCATACTCCATGGTGCAGTTGGAATCTTGGCAATGCTGAAGGACATACTTGTAAGGGATGGCTCTATCCAGGCTCTGCCTGGGAATGACAATGCTGCCTTCGATGAGGGACCCGTGCTCATGTAAGTCCCTGCAAATCAACAGACACTGGCCAGTTATCCAGAAGTCTTAACTCAGAAGATTGAGGTCTCAAACACCGGGAACATAGACCCAAAGCTATAACGGACACTGACCAAGACAACATGTCTAGAACAGGGCAGGGCTTTGTTTCCAGTTAGGACAGAAAAAAGAGCCATAGCGAAGCGAAACGAAGACATGTATGCTGGGAATATCAAACACACACTCATCCAGGGAGCAGGGCCACCCTGGGGGCTCACTGATCAACTCTAACACACACTCGGAGGGGTGGGGGCCGTGGGACTCACTCAACATAGTACATCTTGCAAGCGTCACTCCACTCGGGCCGTCCGAGCTCTTCTCCACCCCTGATGAACACCGTGTGGAGCTCGGGGTCGAAGGTGACATGCTTGGGGATGATGGCATGGAAGTGCACAGTGATCCCCTCCTCGGGCTTCCGCCAGCTGGAAGAGAGAAGGAAGCACTGTGGTCACCAACTGCTCTTGGCCTGGCCTACCTCCTCTTTCTCTACTGGTAATTTTCACCCCTGGCCGCTGCCCATCACAAGCGGCCAAGAAGTGGAGAGGAGGGTGTGAGTCCCTGGCCTAGGCAGCCTGCCTCCCCTGCAACCCCTGGACTGAACTCATCCCAGCGGCCCTCAACAGGCACAGATGGCCTCCCTGTGCCTTGGGCCTGGGCTGGCGACTTGGTACCTTGTGGGGACAGCTTGTGCACTGGCCTTCCGGTTCTTCTGCTCCTTCTCCTTTGTCATTGCAGCCGTGTAATTTTTGTCACTCCCTTCTGGCTTCCTCAGGTCTTTGGGTTCTGAGCTGTTTTCACCTGTTTTTTCTCCAGGAGCAGCCAACCCATCCTTGGTCTCACCCTCCTGAAAAGAGCAACCAAGCCCCAGCCTGAAAGGCTACCCCTAAGCCAAGCATCTCACAGCATGGCCTCTGAGGACCCTTCCCCAACCTTGCCTGGCCCCTCCTCCCTCCCTTACTCCTGGGCACATTAGTTCCTTCCACTGCACCTGTGCTGCTGACATGAAGGGCTCACTTTGACCTGGGCAAGTCCAACCTGATTTGACATGGCTATGCCCACCAACACCACAGCAGGGAGCTGTTGGTCCACCCATGCCCCTGGAGGAAGGTCCACACCAGGCACCTTGTCTCCAAACTCACCAGGGCCCAGCCCAACCCACATGTGAAATAGTGTGCGACCATGGTACTCAGGAACAGCCATAGCCCTTTGTGAGTGACAGCATCCCTCTACAGGGATGAAGCGGCCCTGCTTTCCTCATGTTCACAGCACCTTCATTACACGAGCAAGCTTCTCTACTCGTATTATAGTGAACCTGGAACACACCCAACCAATGTTCTGG
>NW_026000590.1:0-2486 GCF_001458135.2 Marmota marmota marmota | reverse complement strand
TGAGGCTGAGGGCTAAGGGTTACTGTGTGTGCCCCTCACTCCCAATATATGGCTGGCAGAGGGGCCCCTGGAAGGTTGTTACTTTTTAAAATACCAAAAGCAAAATAAAAGTAAACACAGTGAAAAGGCTCTTTGTTGTAGAAGTAGCAAAAACAAAACAAGAGAATGAAAATGCAAAAGACATCACATTTCAAGCCTGTAAGGACTGAATTGAAAGCTTTAAAGAGGGGACCCTTTGCCCCACCCCGCCCTTGGTGGCTTGTGATTCTGCCTCAGCACTTTGTGAGCCTACCCTACGCTTCCCGAACTCACCAGAGCAGGGCTCAGCACTGATGCTTTGCCTTGGCTTTGGAAACTCATTTACTGAAAAATGTATATTTCAAGACATTTTATGTTGTTTTCCTTTAACTCCTTTTTCTGTCTTTGGGTCTGAAGACCCATTCAGGGTGCTTTTCAGAAACGTAACTGAGGACGCCAGAGAGGATCCTCTGCCTTTACCTTCTCCCCAGTTGTTGGCTCTCTGGGGTCCCATCCTTGAATCTTGAAACAGTTGAATCTTGAAATATGGAAACCTGGATCTTTGCCCTGTCCTTTGGATTGTGGCTTTGGACTTTGAGCCTTTCGTTTTTGCCTCCATGCCACATACCGATTCTGTGTCTGGATTATTCAGATACCTGTCAGTTGTCCTGCTCTGGGTGCTCCTCAAAAGACATTTCCTGTCTACTGTTTCCATTCCCCTATTTAGCCTGTGCTTTCTTACTCTGTGAAATCCTGAGAACTCTGTCTGAACTTTCCCGCTTCCATCTGTCAACTGCCATTCCCCAATTGGAAATTCTTTACTTTCCCGTATGTATGTTCTCTATTCTCCATGTGATTTTCTCCCTTTTTGTCCTCATCCTTTGTAAAGGCTTGACTTATGTAAAAAACACAATTATATACAAAGAAAGACAATTTTATTTCCTAGACTTGGAGTTGTAATTCTTACCTCATCCTGCTGTATCAGGACTTCGCAGACTGTATTGAACAGGGGTGGTGTGAGTGGGCACTCTTGCTTTTCTCCTTGGTCTTATAAGTAGTTAGTCTTGTACCACTAAGAGCTGTGTCTTCCCTACTTGTCCTTTATCACATTACAGAATTTCTCTTTTTATCAGAAATGGATGTTGAATTTTGTTGTTGCTTTGCTTTGTTTTGTTTGGGAGGCCAGGGCCTTGTGTGTGCTAGGTGAGCACTTTACCCCGAACTTGGATGTTGAATAATTTTGAATGTTTATTCTGACCTTTTGAGATGATATATTTTTTGTTTTTTTATTTTTTAATATGGTGAAATATTTTGGCTGACTTTTGAACTTTAAATAACCTTGCATTCCAGGAATAACCCCATTGGTTATCCTATAATATCCTATATTTAAAAAGAAAAAAGTCTTAAATTTGATTTGCCAAATTTGCATTAATGTTTATGAGAAATTTTGGTCTGTAGGTTTCTCTTTTTGTAATGTTTGTGTGGTTTATTATCAGGATGATACTGGCCTGATACTAGAATAAGTTGGGAAATATTCCCTTCTCTTCAATTTTATGAAGAATTGACATTTTTCTCTTGCTTAAGTGTTCGGTAGAATTGCCTGGTAAAGCCATCTTGGTGTGGTGCTTTCTTTTTTTCTTTTTTTTTTTTTATTGGTCGTTCAAAACATTACAAAGCTCTTGACATATCATATTTCATACATTAGATTCAAGTTGGTTATAAACTCCCAATTTTACCCCAAATACAGATTGCAGAATCACATCAGTTACACATCCACATTTTTACATAATGCCCTATTAGTAACTGTTGTATTCTGCTGCCTTTCCTATCCTCTACTATCCCCCCTCTCCTCCCCTCCCATCTTCTCTCTCTACCCCATCTACTGTAATTCATTTCTCTCCTTGTTTATTTTCCCATTCCCCTCACAACTTCTTATATGTAATTTTGTATAACAATGAGGGTCTCCCTCCATTACCATGCAATTTCCCTTTTCTCTCCCTTTCCCTCCCACCTCATGTATCTGTTTAATGTTAATCTTTTCTTCCTGCTCTTCCTCCCTGCTCTGTTCTTAGTTGCTCTTATTATATCAAAGAAGACATTTGGTATTTGTTTTTTAGGGATTGGCTAGCTTCACTAAGCATAATCTGCTCTAGTGCCATCCATTTCCCTGCAAATTCCATGATTTTGTCATTTTTTAGTGCTGCGTAATACTCCATGGTGTATAAATGCCACATTTTTTTTATCCATTCATCTATTGAAGGGCATCTGGGTTGGTTCCACAGTCTAGCAATTGTGAATTGTGCTGCTATGAACATTGATGTGGCAGTATCCCTGTAGTACACTCTTTTAAGGTCTTCAGGAAATAGTCCGAGAAGGGCAATAGCTGGGTCAAATGGTGGTTCCATTCCCAGCTTTCCCAGGAATCTCCATACTGCTTTCCAAATTGGCCACACCAATTTGCAGTCCCA
>NW_026000589.1:0-2486 GCF_001458135.2 Marmota marmota marmota | reverse complement strand
GGAAAACTAGCTCTAACCCTAACCCTAGCACAAAATAAAACTGAGTCATAGGCTTAACCCTAAACCTTACCCTAAATCAAACACTAACCCTATAACTAGCCCTAACCCTAGCACTGTTTCGAGTCCTAATACTAACTCTAGAACTTACACTGACCCTGACTCAGACACTAACAATTACCTTAGCTCTAAATATGACCCTAACCCTAAACCTAACCCTAAAAATAACCTAATTGGAACTCTAGTTCTTAAATTAGCCATGACCCTGCCCTAACAGAAAACCTAGCCCTAATCTGAGACCTAAACCTAGCTTTAAACCTTACCTTAATCTTAACCCTAGCCCTAGCCCTAACCCTAATACTCTCCCCAACCCTAGCTCCAACCTTGTCCCTTACCCTAAGCCAAACCCTCACCCTAATGCTACCCTACTCCTAAACCTAAACCTTAGCCTACCCCAAACCATAACTCTAATATAATCCTAACCCTAGCCCAAACCCTAACCTCATTCTAGCTCTAACCCTAATCCAAACTCTAACCCTAACCCTGACACTTATTCTGACCCTAACACTAACCCTAGGTTTAAACCTGATCCTAACCCTAAGCCAAAACCTAACATTAGCCCTATGGGTAACCCTATACCTAAATCTAACCCTAACAGCAGACTTAGAAAAAAGCCCAATCCTATATCTAGCCATAACTCTAGCACTAGCCTTAAACAAAAACCTAGCCCTAGGCCTAACAATAATCCTTAACCTAACTCAAACACTAACCCTACCCCTAGACCTAAATCTAGCCCTAATTCTGGCCCTAACCTTAAACCTAAACCTATCCTGAACAATGACCCTTACCATAACAAAAGCCTAGCTCTAAACTTTATGTTAACCCCAAATCTAGCCATAATGCTAACACTAGACCTAGCCATATTCCTAACCCCAGCTCTTTCACTACCCATAGCCCTAATGCTAGCCCTAAACCTCACACAAAACCTAGCCCTAACCTTAGCCCTAAGCCTAACCCTAACCCTAAGCCTAGACCGAACCCTAACTCTAACCATCACCCTAGCCCTAACCCTAGGTCAAACACAAACCCTTAACATAAACAAAACGATAGCCTAACCCTAAACATAATGCTAATCCTAGCCCTAAACCTAACCATAACCAAGACCAAATCCTAGCTCTAAATCTATCCATTATTCTAAACATAAACCTAACTCTAATGCTAATCCTAGCGCTAAACTTAACCATAATCCTAAACCTAGATCTGAAACTAACCCTAACCCTCACCCTGGCCTGAAACATAGGTCAAACCTTAACACTTACCCTAAACATAACCCTAAGACTAACCCTAGAACTAAACCTAACCATAACCCTAGCCCTAAACCTATCCATTACCCTAAACATAAGCCTAACTCAAATGCTAACCCTACGCCTAAACTTAAACCTATCATTAACACTAACCCTATCCATTACCTAAACCTAACCTGAATATTAAACCTAACCCTATCAATTACTCTAACTCTAACCCTAACACTAACACTAACTCTAATTAGAGCACTAAACCTAAACCATAACCCAAACCAAACTCTGAACAACACACTGACTCTAATAATACACCTAGCTCTAATCCTGACCCTTACCCTAAACCTAACACTTACACTAGATCTACATATAAAACTAACCATAACACTATCCCTAACCAAACAATAGACCTGACATTAGCAATCTACCTAATTCTTGCCCTAAACCTAACACAAACCCTAGCCCACATCCTACCTGTAAACCTAGCCTTATCCTAATTGGAACCCTAACCCTATCCTAATCGCTAATTTCAACCCTCACCCTAGTTCTGAACCTAGGTATAACCACATCCCTTCATCTAACCCTAACCCTAAACCTAGCACTATCACTAACCTAACCTGAGGCCTAACATTAGGCCTAACTATAACAGTAACCCTAGATCTAATCCTAGCCCTAATTTATCACTAAATGTAACCCTTACTCTAACCCTAGCCCTAAGACTAACTCTAACACTCGAGCTAGACATATTTCTAGTAATAACCTTATCTGTTACCATAACCCTAATACGATCCATAACCTTAGCCCTAACCATAGACCTAACCCTACATCTAACCATAATTCGAAATCCAACCCTTACCCTAAGCCTAAACCTCACCCTAACACTAGCCCAACACTATCACTAATCCAAAAATAAGCCCTAACCCAAGCCCTACACCAAAAACAAAACTGAGCCATAGCCCTAATGCTAATCCTAACCTAATGTAACTGTATACCTGACATTAGCCCTAGCCCTAATTCTTGTTCTAACATTAACACAAAAACTAACCCTACACCTACCCTTAACCCAAGCTCTAATTTGAATGTTATCCCTAACCCTAAAACTGACACTGACATTGACTCTGACCCTATCACTTGACCTATCTCAAATCATCACCCTAAAACTAAATCTAATCCTAACACTAGACCTAGCCA
>NW_026000588.1:0-2486 GCF_001458135.2 Marmota marmota marmota | reverse complement strand
CCTCTCACTTCTTAAAACCTTAGAGGGTCTGCTATGCATCTCTCTGCCCTTTTGGCTAGAAAGCCACACCATATCTGTCTTGGCAAGTACAGGCTATCCTGGAACCTACACCAAGGGTGTGGAGGTAGATAACATTTTTGAGACTGTCCCAGGCAGACACTACCCTCAAAGATGGCAAAGTAGTGGCCACCTGGGTGGAGCCCTTATAGTATCAGATATCCAGGAAAATCTCATATTAGCCCTTGAAGAAGCTAAGAAGGAACTCACAGCCATTGTTTTTTTTTAATATTTATTTATTTATTTATTTATTTATTTATTATTTTTTTTAGTTGTAGTTGTCAATACCTTTATTTTATTTATTTTTATGTGGTGCTGAGGATCGAACCCAGGGCCTTGCACTGATGGGCAAGCGCTCTACTGCTGAGCCCCAGCCCCAGCCCCTCACTGCTATACAGTTTGAGGCAGGATTTATCTGAAGGATTTACATAGGCTTTCATGCCACAGCTTCCCTCTAGCAGGCCAAGTAAGTCTTCTGAGGCCTTTATGGGACAGTTTCAGAACTGACCTAAGTGACTGTGTAGATAATTCTGTTAGCTCCATGCTGATTCATTCTATATTTTTTTTTCTCTTTGGGACAGAGCTGTTCTTGGTATGTTTTTTGTTTGAATCATAGCTATTTATAGCAATATTCAAATTAAATATGAAAACTTCATGATAGTTCCTACCTTTGAAAAGTTTAGCAATATCACAGTGATAATAAGAATTTTTATTCCTTGTATTAGCAGATAAATATTGCTATTTTGAGTGATAATTCCTGGTTTTGTCAAAGAACTCAAGATGAGATTTATGGTCATTGGACTTTATAACTTAATTTGAGTATCCTATAAATTTTGATAGTCTCATTTTATTTTTACTCTTATTGAGTCATTTACTGATGTGTACAACTGTTCCCTTGTAAAATCAATAAACTACTTGTTGCAGTTTTTGTTGTTGTTATTCTTTGGGTTTGGGAGGCTGGTGTTTCTTTTTGGTACTGGAAACTGAGCCGAGGGGCACTAACTACTGAGTCACATCCCCAGCCCCCATTTTTAATATTTGGTTTTTAGTTGTAATTGGACACAATACCTTTATTTTGTTTATTTATATGTGGTGCTGAAGATCGAACCCAGGGCCTCTCATGTGCTAGGTGTGTGCTCAACCACTGAGCCATAAACCCAGCACCCCCAGCCGGTTTTTGTATTTTAGTTAGAGACAGGGTCTTGCTGAGTTGCTTAGGGCCTCACTAATTGCTGAGGCTGACTTTGAACTTAATGATCCTCCTGCCTCAGCCTCCCAAGCTGCTGCGATTACAGGCATGCACCACCAGTCAGCAAGTTTCAGTTTTAAACAACAAAACAAAAAATATCTTGGTTCAGCACTGAGTCTCCCATCTGTAATCCCAGCTACTCAGGAGGCTGAGGCAGGAGGATCACAAGTTCAAGGCCAGTCTTGACATTTATTGAGAACTTGACTAAAAAATAAAAAAATTTCCAAAGAGCTGGGAATATAGAGCAGTGGTACAATGCTTATTAGCATGTCAGAGGCCCCAGGTTTGATCCCCAGAGCCACAAAAAAATAGGAAAAAAATATGTGCAATAGTTCCCTATGGTTAGCAGTTGCTCCTGGCAGCTAGGTCAGGGTAATTAATTATGTACATCCCTCTGGTAACCCCCACAAAGGACCTACCCCCTCCTCTTAGAGGACAATTATGCATTTGACACAAATTAATAGCACTACCCAGTTTGTTAAGGTTTTGGAAAATGACTCTCTGATAATTGCTGGTGGAGGCATACATTTGTATAATCTTTCTGAAAGGAAAAGCAACATATATAAAAAACCTAAAATTAAAACATTCTTTGATCAAGTCATATAAAAATTCCACACAAAGACTTGGCTGGAAGAATATTTAGAAAAGTGTTGTTCATAATAGGGAAAAATTAGAAACAATATACAAAACTTAAGTGAGCACATAATATGTCAAGCAAAAGGGGATTTTTGAAAGTGAAAGGAAGCACTATTAATAATTATGCCAAGATAAAAGGCAAAAACCAAGCCTGTTTAAGACAAGCCAGGATAATAATTGTAATCTTGTATATAACCAATGCTCAGTGGTTAGCACCATAATATTACTGCACATTGAAACATGAGAATTCAAACTATTAAAACATAGCTATGCACATTAAAATTCTATATTAATTTGGAAAAATAATCTGAAAGCACTTATTCCTCATCAGCCTGCCAGTTACATGTAATAGCCCTACTTTCAGGACTGACAGTATATGTCCCTATAAGTGTACAGGGTGGAAAATTTTTCAGGGGAAGAAATCTACTTATTTATTTAATTTAATTTATTTATTTAAACAGGACATCCCTGTGTTGCCTAGGCTGGCCTTGAACTTGTGATTCTCTTGCCACAGACTCCATCCAACCCAGCTTGGAGATATATA
>NW_026000587.1:0-2486 GCF_001458135.2 Marmota marmota marmota | reverse complement strand
ATATATATATATATATATATATATATATATATATATATGTATGTTGTGGATGAACACAATATCTTTATTTTACATGTTTTTTTAATGTGGTGCTGAGAATTGAACCCAGTGCCTCACACATGCTAGGCAAGTACTCTACCACAGAGCTACAACCCCAGCCCTCAAACTGCCTTCTTAATGCCCCAGAAATTTTGATATGTTATATCACTATTTTCATTTACTTCTTATAATTTTTTTATTTCTACCTGAGTTCTTCTGCTATATATTCATCACTCAAAAGTATATTATTTAATCTCCAGGTGCTAGAATGACTTTTGTTTTATATCTTATTGTTGATTCCTAATTTTATTCTGTTATGATCTGATAGAATGCAAGGTATTATCTCTATTTTTTTTATATTTGCTAAGATTTGCTTTGTAACCCAAAATATGGTGTATTTTAGAAAATGTTCCATATGCTGCAGAGAAAGAGAATGAATTCAATTGTTGATGGATGAAATATTCTATAGATGTCTGTTACGTCCATAACATTAACTATAGTTTTTAGTTCTATAGAATCTTTACTTAGTGTTTGTTTGATGATCTATCTACCCAGTGGTGAGAAAGGCATGTTAATGTCACTAGTGTTATTGTATTGTGGCCTATTTGATTCTTAATATTGAGAAGGATTTGTTTGATGTGCATAGATGCTCCGTTGTTTAAGGCATAAATATTTATGATCATTATATCTTGTTGATATATGATTCCCTTAAGTAGTATGAAATGACCTTCTTTGTCTCTTCTGATTAATCTTGGCTTGAAATCCACTTTATCTGATATATAAATAGCAATCCTACTTGTTTATAAGGCCCATGAGAAAGATATTTTTTTCATCTTTTCACCTTCAGTCTGTGGATGTCTTTGCTTATGAAGTAAGTCTTTTGCAGACAGAATATTATTGGGTCTTGTTTTCTAATTCAATGTGCCAACTTATGTCTCTTGATTGAAGAGTTTATACCATTTATATTCAGTGGTATTATTCAGAGATGTTTTTTGTTTCCTGACGCTTTGATTTATTTCTAATGTTGAAACTGGACTTGGTTTTCCTTTAATTGACTATCCTTATTGTGTAATTCCTTTCTATTCTGGTTTTAATTTTTATTTTTTATTTCTTCTTTATGAAATATTTTATTAAGTATATTTTGTACTTTTGTACTGCAGGCTTTCTAGTTATGAATTCTTTTAGCTTTTGTTTATCACAGAAGACTTTTATTTCATCTTCAGTTCTGAAGCTTAATTTTACTGGTATAATATGCTTGGTTGGCATCCATTTTCTTTCAGAGTTTGGTATATATTATTCCAAGCCCTCCTAGCTTTTAGGGTCTGAGTTGAGAAATCAGTTAAAATACAGTTTGGTTTGTCTCTAAATATGACCTATCATTTTTCTGTTTCAGATTTTAAATTTCTGTTTTTATTCTGTATTTTAGGCAATTTTCATAATAATGTATCTTGGGTGGATCTCTTGTGATTTTGTATATTTGGAGTGCTATATTTCTCCTTTACTTTATTTCCATTTCTTTCTTTTTTTAAAATTTTAATTTTTTATTGGAAAACAAATATACAACTTGGAATTGATTTGAGCAAATTGTGCCATAAGCAGATTTTCTAAAGTGACTAAACAAAATTTAAAAAGCATTTTCTTTTAATAATAAAAGAAAATGTTTTTGGTACAAGACCAGCAGTACAAAAACATAGTGTACAAGTACCTGAATAATACACCCATTTTGCAATAGCACAATTTTTAAGTAAATATTGTTGACTGTTCAGAGTCTGCACAGAGTTACAACTCCACATTTCAGCAACAACATTCTGAAAATTCCTAAAGAGAACTAGTTTTTAAAAAAGGCATACTTGGTACAGAATAGAGGACACAGAAACCAATCCACAAAACTACAACTATCTTATATTTGATAAAGGGGCTAAAAGCATGCAATGGAGGAAGGATAGCATCTTCAACAAATGGTGCTGGGAAAACTGGAAATCCATATGCAACAAAATGAAACTGAATCCCTTTCTCTCGCCATGCACAAAAGTGAATTCAAAATGGATCAAGGAGCTTGATATCAAATCAGAGACACGCCGTCTGATAGAAGAAAAAGTTGGCTACGATCTACATTCGGTGGGGTCGGGCTCCAAATTCCTCAATAGGACACCCATAGCACAAAAGTTAATAACTAGAATCAACAAATGGGACTTACTCAAACTAAAAAGTTTTTTCTCAGCAAAAGAAACAATAAGAGAGGTAAATAGGGAGCCTACATCCTGGGAACAAATCTTTACTCCTCACACTTTAGATAGAGCCCTAATATCCAGAGTATACAAAGAACTCAAAAAATTAGACAATAAAATAACAAACAATCCAATCAACAAATGGGCCAAGGACCTGAACAGACACTTCTCAGAGGAGGACATACAGTCAATCAACAAGTACATGAAAAAATGCTCACC
>NW_026000586.1:0-2486 GCF_001458135.2 Marmota marmota marmota | reverse complement strand
ATATATATGGAATTCACTGTGATCTATAATATATATATATATATATATATATATATATATATATATATGCACATGGTCTAATTTTGTCAAATTCACTCCATATCTCCTCCCATTTTCCATCCCTCCTCCCTGCCCCTCAATCTCCTTCTCCACTGATCTTCCTTCAATTTTTATAATATTTGACTACTACCCCCCAGTACATTCCCCCACTTACTTTGCTCTAGCTTCTTTATATTAAAGAAAACATTCAACCCTTGATTTTCTGAGACTGGCTTATTTTAGTTAGCATGATGTTCTCCAGTTCCATCCATTGACTGGCAAATGTCATAATTTCATTCTTCTTCATTCCCCATCATTTTTTATGTTTGACTTCAGGGGTGTGTAGCTGGACTTGATTCATTAGGGCCCTCAAGATTCAGGCCTCTAGTCTTGGACTCAGTCACAATATTTAAACAAGCCATAAAAATATTTAGGAGATAATTTGAACAATGTTTCATTCATGATATTGGGAAATAATTCTTACTTTTGTTTCTTGGCATGTTAGTGATAATGTGTAAAACTTAGGTAAGATGCATGATAAAAAATTACAGAAAAATTGTGGTGGATGTGGGGTTTACTTCAAAATAGTCTGGAAAGAAGAAAGACAATGGGGCTATAGTTGAAATGAGATTAATTATGGATTGATAATTACTGAAGTTGCATGACAGGTCTATGGTGATTGATAATAATTATGCTTACTTTTGTGTGTCTTTGAGATTCTCCATCTAAAAAAAAAACTCTTAAAATTGAGGTCGTTAATAAAATAAAAAGTCTAGTGTAATCCAATGATAATGTGATTTTCCATACTCACATTCAAGAAAATACCCATTTCAAGCAACCTCATGAGCAGTCCCAATTGGATACATGATGTTCTTTAACCCTGGAGAATATTACTCACTGCAAAATATTTTAAGGCTTTGTTCATCTAACAAATACCTCAAGGTCATCTCTAACTGTTAGTCAGTACTTTCCTCCAGTACAAAGAGTCATGCCTCAGAAAGGAGCCAGTAAACTAGACTGTCTGTCTAGAGAAAATGTAACCAGGGCTTCCTTGAGATATCCCTTTCTTTCTCTCTCCCTTCTGCCTTTCTGCCCTTCCCCAAACCTGTGAATGAAGAGAATCCCCAGTTAATCTTAACTGCCAAATCTTTCTTTAGATTCATAGAACTCAGATGGCCTTTGTAACACCATTCATTAGAGTTATGGTTTGCCTATGAGGTATGCCCTGAAATCTCACGGGTGAGATAATGCAAGAATGTTCAGTAGTGAAATGATTAGACCCTGAAAACTTCACTAGTGGATTAATCCATAAAAAGGATTAGTATTTTGAGTAGATTCATGGGTGGTAACTATAGGCAGGGAAGGCCTGGATGGAGGAACTGGGGACATGCCTTTGGGGTTTATGTTATATACTGGTAATGTTATCACCTTGCCCTCAAGATCTCTCTGCTTCCTTAATGTCATAAGCTGAGCAGCTTCCCTCCACTGTACCCACCTGCCATGATGTTCTGCTCTATCTCAGGCCCAGAGCAATGGAATTGGCTGTCCATGGAATAAACCTTTGAAACTATAATTCAAAATAAACTTTTCCTCCTCTAAGTTGTTCTTGTCAGGTCTTTTGGTCACAGTGATGAAAAGCTGCCTAACACACTTAGTAACTGCTCCAAGAGGTGGAAATCCATGTGTTGTTCTGGAGAAGATGCACACCCTAGCTGATGAATACCTCACCTAGCCTGCAACCTTACTACCCCTATTACCTCTCCATGACAACCCTTCACACCTCTGCGTCCCCGGCCCCCAAATGGAACTTTGAAGAGCTAGTCTTTATATCTTCTTCAATGCAGACTCTGACTAAGCCTGACTCCTTCCCATCAACTAATTCCTGAATTTTGGTCACTTCAGGCAGTGAGTAGCCTGAACATTCGATTCTGGCAACAAAAACAATTTCAAAATGCAGTACTAGCACCAATGGGGAATGAGCCCTAGCCCACAATATGTACGGAACTCCAAGGCTGGTTATAAAATACTGATTTATCCTGGATTTAAAATGGCTTTATATAACAACATAAAAAATGTATGAAAACAAGAGACAAAACTAATTAGCCTACAATGACTACTGGATCACATTGTTGAGCTATTAATGTAAATCATTATAATTCATCAAAAGACTTTATTTAGTATATTCAAGAACTGCATGACCCCTTGAGTTTTGTTCCCGACCAACCTGGTCTTGATATATTATGATGAGTTGCTATGAGAGCAAAGAAACAGGGTAGAACCAATGTGATACTGCAATCTGTACATGTGGAAAGATAAGAATTCATACCCCACTTAAATCAAATGTATGATATGTCAAGATCATTGTAAGATCATTGTAATGTTTTGAGCAACTAATAAAAAAATTAAAAAAAAAGAAGTGGGGGAAGAAAGCAAAAAAAAAAAAAAAA
>NW_026000585.1:0-2486 GCF_001458135.2 Marmota marmota marmota | reverse complement strand
ACCCTTTTTTTTTTTTTTTTTTTTTGGAGTGCTGGGGATCAAACTCAGGATATCCTGCGTGCTAGGCAAGCACTCTATGCTAAGCTACATCCCTAGTCCTAACTTTTAAGTTAAAATCTCTTCTTGTGATTGTTTTAGGTCACTCAAGTGTTTGTATATATTTACAGTAGAACAAGTGACAGCCGACTTGTCGTTATAAACTTCAAGTGAGGGTTAGGGTTGTGGCTCAGCGGTAGAGTGCGCATCTAGCATGCATGAGGCCGTGGGTTAAAAATAAATAAATAAAATAAACGTGTTATTAAAAAAAATACTTTAAGTGAGATTTTCATTCTTTCTTTCACCAAGTGCCAAAGTCAAAATAGGCAAGTTTTTTACCATCTCCTATTATTTCTCTTTCTCCCTATAGTACTGGGATCTGTAAAGTCCCTTAGGTTATCTTTCATGTCACTCACACCCCATGCAGATATCAAATGAGATCAAATTTTTCATGGTTTACAGATGAGGGCAAAAGCTGACTCTAGTACTTGTTAACTGTCAGGGTTCCTTTTCTTGCTTTATTGTGGGCATAGTGTACCTTTAGTGATTCATTTTTAAAAACACATTTTTTAAATCAGGGATTTTTTTTTTTTTTTTTTGGTGGAAGAGGGCTATACCATCCCTGGAAGTATTGCAGTACCAGGTCACTATGTGACAGAGATATCTCCTTTTCCATCTCCTATTTTCAAAAATCCATTTAATATGATGTCCTCTAGAAGACATATCACATATTCGACTAACCAGAACAGATATTACATTCATTTTAGACAAAGGCCAAGAAATACTGAAGTTATTTTATATAAGGGTTAGGAAGGTTTCTCATAAAAGTAAAGATATTAGGAAGGTCACTCACAAGATTTATTGTCAAAAATTAAAGAATGGAAGTCATATCCACTCTTCTCTTTTGAAATAATAATTAGCTTTATTATTTTATAGCTGTGCATTCTTAAGAATTATAGCAGTATACAAAAGAGTGAAGAAATTAAAACCTAAAGCTCAGGAATTAACTCTTTAAGCTTTAAGTGAATAACATTCCAAGTATCTCTTTATTGAGGAAGAGTGGAAGACAGAGACATACTGGTAACAGGAAGGAGAGATCCATAGAAGCAAGTTAAATTCAAAGTATTGCTGAGTTGGTGTAAATGTTTCTTTCCTCCAAGACATTTTATTTCCTGAGATACCTCTGAAACTAAAGGGGAATATTTGAAAAACACTGTGAGACTAGAATGAGTTTGGGTTTTAAATATATATTTTAATTTTACATACTATTGGTTGTCTCCCTACTGTGAAGAGTAAGGACATTATTTGAACTTACCACACCTCCTCTCCCTCACTTTATGGCAGTCCTATTATTTGCTGAGCTCTCTGCATTTAAGGAATAGCAATCCTTTTATTGAATCATCTTTGCCCACCACATCTGTTTCTTCACACATATTCATAGTGGTTCTTAACCTCCTTGACGTGTCAAAAATTCAGATTTCAAGCCAGGCCCATTAGCACGTGCCTGTAATCCCAACAGGTCAGGAGGCTGAGGCAGAAGAATCATGAATTCAAAGCCAGCCTCAGCAACTTAGCGAGGCCCTAAGCAACTCAATGAGATCTTGCCTCAAAATAAAATACAAAAAAAAAAAAAACTAGGGATGTGGCTCAGTAGTTAAGCACCCCTGAGTTCAATTCCTGGTACCCCTCCACAAAATTCAGATTTCAGTTTTCAGTTGTATCTATTCTGTTCTTTATCATCTGTGTGACATTGAACAGATTACTTAACTTTATACTTTTTTTCTCCTGTGTAGAATGAAAATAATAATAGTACCTCTATTTCATAGGCTTGTAAGGATTAAATGTTAAAGATATGATGAGTGGACCATCCCTAACCCAAATTCTAGAATACTCCAAAATCTGAAACTTTTTGAGGGCTGTCATGGTACTACGCATGGAAGATTCTGTACCATGAAATTTTGTTTCATGCTCAAAATTATTTCAAATATTTTATAAAATTACCTTCAGTCTATGTGTCAGATTTATATGAAATATTAAAACAAATGAATTTCATGTTTAGACATGCATTCTAGCCCCATGAAAATCTCATTTTGTATATACAGATATCCTGAAATTTAAAAAAAAATCCCCAATCTGAAACACTTCTGATTCTAATAATTTTCCATCAGGGAAACTTGAACTATATAAAGTATTTGTAACTGTGGAAATAGTATTAACTATTTTTGCTTCATTTATTAAAAGATGTTATTATGGTCCTCAGTTTGTTTACTTCACATTTCCCTTTTCATTGTTTCTTTTTGGTCATCTAATTTTTTGTTTGTATTTTATTGCTTTTAATATTATTAATTTTATTATTATTGTTTTGGATTATTATTTCTTACAGACTGGGTTTTTAACCTATCTTTTGCATTTTCTGTTCCCATATCTCTCTTTTTTTTTTTTTTTTGGTT
>NW_026000584.1:0-2486 GCF_001458135.2 Marmota marmota marmota | reverse complement strand
AAAGAGACAGAGAGAGAATTTTTTTAATTTTTTTTGTTTTTTTTAGTTTTCGGCGGACACAACATCTTTCTTTGTATGTGGTGCAGAGGATCGAACCTGGGCCGCATGCATGCCAGGCGAGCCCGCTACCGCCTGAACCACATCCCCAGCACATTAATAATTATTTTTTAGTTTTTGGTGGACACATGTCTTCATTTTATTTTTATGTGGTTCTGAGGATCGAACCCAGCATCCCACACGTGCCAGGTGAGCACGCTACCGCTTGAGCCACATCCCCAGCCCCCCTTTTTCATTTTTGCCCTCCTCCCTCACTGTGCACTCACCTCCCAGGTGTGCTGCCACCAGGGATTACCATTCCAGTGTCCAGGAGACTTACAGCAACTTGCTCAAACCATACTAGCCACACAATGCCAGCTTGGTTCTTTAGCTGCTGTGGCTCTGCAGAATCCAAGGGGCCTTGACCTTTTTATGGCCAGGAAAGGTGGATTTGTCTGAACCTACAGGAGGAATGCTACTAACATGGCAATCAATCTGGTAAGTAAAGGACAAGATAAAACAACTCCAACAAGACCTTGAACATAGGAAAACACAGCCCTCACCAAAACTGGGCCACCTGGACAGCATTCCACCACCACTCAACCTCCCTCATTGTCCCAAGGATTCAAACACTGCCCCTTCCCAGCAGGAAGCAGTTAGAGAAGATTGACCTACATCCCTGTTCCCTATGGGGCCCAACAAAAAACAAAGAAGAGGGAATATAAGGTCCTTGTTTACCACCTCCATGGCCATCTTAACTGACTGCTGCCATTTCAGTAAAAAGCTTCACTTTCCCACCCAAGGGTGTTTCTGAGAAAGGCTCACCACACCTCACACCAACTGGACCCTTAACCACCAGCATTGGGACCCGCTCAGCTCTGATTTCCTAAGCCTCCCCCATAAAGGACTCAGAACTCAAGGCTGTTTTGCCCTCTCTCCATAGAGAGATGGCCGTTCCTTGTCAAGTCTGAAAACTCCCTTATGTATCTCTGCCTGGTCTCCATGTTTCACTTCTAACTTACCCTTCAATCTCTTCCATTAGGTTGTACTTACCGAATTGAAAAAAAAAAAAAAAAGACTAGAAATATGGTTCAGTGGTTAACTGTCCCTGGGTTCACCCCTGGTACCAAAAAAAAAAGAAAGAAAAAAGTGACTTGTACCTAGGGATGTGGCTTAAGCAGTAGTGCGCTCACCTGGCATGTGCAGGGCGCTGGGTTGGATTGTCAGCACCACATAAAAATAAAATAAAGATGTTCTGTCAACAAAATACTAAAAAATAAATATAAAAAATTTCTCTCTCTCTCTCTCTCTCTCTTTAAAAAAAAGTAACGTGTTATCTTCTTTTTCTGAATAAAATTTGGGGGTGGGTGTTTAAAAACAAGTGGTTGTAGTGGACACAGTGGCACACACCTGTAATTCCACCAACTCAGGAGTTGAGGCAGGAGGATTGCAATTTAAGGACAGCTTGGACAAGTTAGTGAGACTTTGTCTCATAATAAAAAACATAAAGGACTGGGGATATGCTCAGTGTGCTCAGTGATCAAACAACCCTGCATTCAATCCCCAGTTACTCCAAAAAAGAGGGGGTTGGGAATGTGTAACAGGGGATCGCTGGATGCTCTTTTACTATTGTTATGCTCCAGTTCCAGACCCCCAAAAGAACACCAGAGACTGAGATCAATGTAAGCAGCAAAGAGGCATTTATTGCGAGCTAGCTGGGTCCTCTGTACACACAGCAATTGGTAACACCGAGAGGCCCTGAGCCCAGGGTTTGAGCAGTTTTTTACACTCTTTGGGGAAGGCAGGGACTTCACATACATCATACCATCTCTTAGCAAATCATCACACACCATGGGGAAATCATAAAACAACTTTAAAACAGGATTAGCACATTCACTGGTGGGAACAAGTTGGGTAGGGGTGATTGGTTACTACAAGAAGGGGATACCTTTGAACTGATTGCTTTAAGCAACAAGAGGAGTACTGCTGAAGTACATGGTTTCCCAACACATTATCAACCACCATAAACTACTGGAGGGTCATCTGGCATCCCAGGTATTTTTCCTGGCTCAGGCTGACTGGTAGTTGCAAGGGGGTTGCTATGGGTCCTCACCTGCCTAACTGAGTCAGGGACACCTGGTGCCTCAGATCTCTCCTGTTATTTGTAGATAAGCAACTCAGCAGGTGGGTATGTGCCTAGGAGTGCTCTGTGGGTTTTTCCAATGACGAGGGTCATGCCCCCTTCCTTGGACAGGCTTTGCTCTGAGGTAGAGGCTGGTTTCTCAAAAATGGAGTCACATCAGTTGCTCACTATATCCCCTGTGGCTTTGAGATTTACATTTTTTCCCCCAAAACTTCTCCCTAACCTTCTCCTCCCTGAACTTCTTTTCCCTGATCTTCTCCTTCCTGGTTTCTCCTCTCTAATCTCATTTTCTCTGAAACACCTCTTT
>NW_026000583.1:0-2486 GCF_001458135.2 Marmota marmota marmota | reverse complement strand
GGGATGGAGCGGCTTCCAGGAAGCTCAGGGCGAACAGGGGTCAGGTGGGTGTCCCCAAAATGACCAGCCGTCGCGAGGAAATACAGAGGGCACTACCCGGTCGTCATCAGTGAAGTGCAATCTGTGAGACCCAATGGGGTCGGAGCCACAGGCAACCTGACATCAGGAAAGTTTTCGACCGCAGCGGAAGAAGTCAGTAATGAAAACAGAACTCTGGCTCTGGCAGAACGCAGTTCCAGGCCGGGAGTTCAGTTTACCCCGAGCAGAAAGGCAGCTTCAGCCAGACACAGCAGCCCCGCAGGAATCAGCAACTCTAGCTGGCAGCAGCAGCGGAGGAGGAAAAACCACAGAGCCTCTCGGGTAAACTCAGAAGCCTCACGCCCCAAAGGGAAACAGATCACCAGAGGGTCCACTGCGGCCAGTAAAGGTCTTAGTGGGGGGGATTCCCTCCCCCCTACTGGGCGTCTGGAGTGTGCTGGATGATCACTGTCACAAAACCAGCATTAGCCCAAAGGGAGTTGGCGAGCCGGGGTCAGGGGACGCTTACCTAGGTCAGATCAGTGGTGAGTGCAGGAAGCCGGCGTCTGAAAAGAGCGGACCAGGGCGGAGTGTCTCAGCAGAGCGGGGGACGGGGCTCTTGTTGGAAAGAGCTCACCCGTATCCTCACATGGGGCACCAGAATGAAAGAATTCCCCATGCAAAGACACTTTGCCGGGAGAATTCCAATTTTATTTTAAAAAGCTGTGTGCTTATATAGAACTAAGGGGGAGATGGTAGGGCTTAGATAAATGGCAGGCAACCCGTTTATTGGCAAGTTCTTCCAGATATCAGCTCCGGAGCCCAGGAATTAGTTCTCATTGGGGCTAAGGTTCCCCACAAGTGAGATTTGAAATTGGCGCCGGCGGGAGAGTTCACACGGGCGGGAACTTTTCGCGCCACTGCAGAAAAGAAGAAGGTAGGAAGAAGAGGTCCTTAGGCGCCATGTTGGGGTTTTTTCTCTGGGGTATGGCTGCCGTTTATACTTTTCCCAACAGTATTCAAACTGCAGAAAACCAAAGTTTTGATAAATACAGTTTTTTTAAAAACACCTTATATATAGGAAAAGAAGGACAAGAGTTGTTGAGGGCCATAGCCGAGTAGGGATGATGCATGGCATTTTGCTAGAAGGGAGTGGTTGAGAGGTGTCCACAGCGAGCCATTGAGATAATGATGGTTATGTTAAGCTGTGTATTCAATTATGACCTTTACTGTCCGGCAATAGGGCAGCTCTTGCTGCCTCAGGCGCCCGCTACTTTGGAGTTCCCGTTGAGTTCTCACGGGTTCCGAGAGTGAGTGTGCTCGCAGCCCGGTGGAGGAGAGAGAGTTCCCGGGGAGTGTGCGTGGAGTGCTGGTGGAGTTCGGGCAATAAAGTTTCCTGTTTGAACATACAAGTGCTTTGTGGCGGCTCAGTTATTTGTGCCCAGCCAGACTGCGGCAAAGAGTTAAAGTGGGTTTCTCATCAGAAACCATGAAAGCAAGAGAGTGGTTGGAAATAAAGGTATTGAAAGAAAAAATCTTCCAACAATTTAGAATTTTGTATCCAGTAAAATTAAAAGGTAAGATGAAATAATGGTTTTCTTGTATAAATAAAAACAGAGGGAATTTATCACCAGCAGACCTGTCATTTAAGAAATATATATTAAACACAAGTTCTTCCAGGAGAAGAAAATGATATAGGTCAGAAACATAGGCCACATAAACAAAGAAAGAGCATCAGAGAAAACAAAATCAATGAAGGTAGAATGAAATTTTTTGTTGCACTTATTGGTAATTAAGATAACTTTGTTAAAAACAATAATAGTGATAATATGTTGGGTAATTGTTACACCTGGGTAAATACAATGAGCGATGGTAATGTCAGTGGAATTGGGAATGCACTAAGATACCTGCACTCTGTGTGAAGTCGCATGGTACAATTTAAGAGGGACTTATTAGCTAACAACATATACTGTAAACTCTAGGACAACCAGTAAAGACTTTTAAAAGAAGTTTAATTGATATGTTAAGAGATAAAATGTAATAATATAAAATGGGTCAGTTAAAACTACAGAAAGAGGATCTAAGAGAAATCAGAAACAAAGATCAATTGCAATAAACAGAAACTACTAAAAACAGGACAAGTATTAATTCAACCTTATCATTATTACTTAAATGTGAATTATATTGTAAGGGTCCGGCGAACATCGGAGGAAGAGACCACCAAGAGACCGGCTCATGCAACAGCAAAAGGGGATTTATTGAGGATCCAATCCAGCGCGCTGGGGCTCCAGGCTCACTCAACAAGGGAGAGCGGCCCAGAGCCCTGAGCAGAGGTTAAGCAGTGCTTAAGTACACTTTTTGGGGAGGGCTGGGGCTTTGCATACATCGGAACAAATCATCATGAGGCGCGGGAAAATTGAACAACAACTCTCAAACTTGATTAGCACATTCACTGGCGGGAACAGGTT
>NW_026000582.1:0-2486 GCF_001458135.2 Marmota marmota marmota | reverse complement strand
CGGGGGTCGGGGAGCTTCCCCCCCTCCCCACCCAGGGGAGAGGGCACTCTCCCCTCCAGATGTGAGGCCCCTCTAACCTGGGTGTAGGGGGGGAGAACCTCCCTCTGCACCCAGGGGAGAGAGCACTGCCCCTCTGGTGGGAGGCCCCTCCAAGCTGGGTGTCAGGGTTGGGGGGGAGCTCCCCCCCCACCCTGCACCCAGCGGAGAGGGCACTCCCCCCTCTGCGGGTGAGGCCCCACCAACCAGGGTGTTGCGCAGGTGGGAGCTCCACCTCTGCACCCAAGTAGAGGGCATTCCCCCCTCCATGGGGGGATGCCAGACTAACCTGGGTGTGTGGGGGGTGCTCCCCCTCCACAACCAGGGGAGAGGGCTCTCCAGACTCCAGGGGGAAGGCCCCTCTACCCTGGGTGTCGGGGGGAGCTCCCACCCCTCTGCACCCAGGGGACAGGGCTCTCTCCCCTCCAGGGATGCGGCCTCTCTAACCTGGGTGTCATGGGGAGCTCCCCAGCGCACCCAGGGCAGAGTGGCACTCCCCCTTCCAGGGATGCGACCCCTCTGACCTAGGTGTGTGGGGGAGAACTCCTTCCCCCCACCCTGCACCCAGGGGAGAGGGCACCCCCCCTCCAGGGTGGAGGCCCCTCTGACCAGGGTATGTGGGGTTAGCTCCCCCCAGCACCCAGGGGAAAGGGCACTCCCCACTCCAGCTGGGAGGCCCCTTGGACCTGGGTGTGGGAGGGGTCGGTGCTCCCCACCCCACCGAGTGGATAGGGCACTGCCCCCTCTGAGGGGGAGTCCCCTGGGACATGGGTGTTGGGGTGGGTGGGGAGGGAGCTCCTTAGCGCACCCAGGGCAAAGGGGCACTCCTCCCTTTGGAGGGGAGGCCCGTCTGACCTGGATGTCTGGGGGGGGTTGGTGGGGGGGGAGCTCCCCAGTGCACCCAGGGCATTTCCAAACTCATGAGAGTAGCATTACCTTGATATTAAAGAGGCAATACCAAAATGGAAATTATAGAGCTCTCTCTCCTAATCAGGTGAGACTTATTCCAGATACACAACATGGCTTAATATTTGGAGATCATTCAATGTAATTTAATTCAATGTTTTATATATTTATATATATTTTAGTTTCAAATAAAAGAGAAAATCTTGATGACATCAACAAATTTCTACAAACTATGATTTCTACAAAAATAACTGATTCAGGTGGACATATACAACTAAAATAGATCAATTTTTAAGATTTTTTTTGTAGATGGACACAATGCCTTTATTTTATTTATTTACTTATGTGATGCTAAGCATCAAACCCAGTGCCTCACAAATGCAGGTGAGCACTGTACCACTGAGCCACAACCCCAGCCCTTAAACAGATCAATTTTAGGCGAGGAAATAGAAGATGCCATCAAAAGCCTATCAACCAAGAAAAGCCCAAGACCAGATAGATTCTCAGCTGACTTCCACCAAACCTTGCAAAAAGAACTAATACCAATATTCCTCAAATTATTCTATGAAGTAGAAAAGGAGGGAACCCTTCTGAACTCATTCTATGAGGCTGTTATCACTCTGACACCAATTGCAGACAAAGACACATCAAGGAAAAAACTTAAGACCAATACCCCTGATGAACATAGACACAAAAATTCTCAATAAATTCCTGACAAATTGTATACAAAAAACACACCAAAATACAGTGCACCATGACCAGGGATGAAAGTTTGGTTCAACATATGGAAATCCATCAATCTAATACATCACTCAATAGACTTAAAGACAAGAATCATACAATTTTCTCTATAGACGTTGAAAAATATAGAATTGTTTCATGTTCAAAACAATAGAAAAACTAGGAATACTAGGATCATATTTCAACATTGTAAAAGCTGTCTACACTAAGCCAAATGCCAGCATCACTCTAAATGGCAAAAAATTGGAAGCATTCCTCTAAAAACTGGAACTAGTCAGGGATGCCTTCTTTCACCACTTCTATTCAACATAATCATTAAAATTGTAGCCAGAGAAATCAGGTAACCAAAAGAAATTAAATGGACACACATAGGAAAAGAAAAATTAAAACTATCACTATTTGCTGATGACATTTATAAGACCAAAAAAATTCCACCAGAAAACTTCTAGAACTAATAAATGAATTCAGCAAAGTATCAGGATACAAAATCAACACCCATAAATCAAATGCATTCCTATATATCAGCGATGAATCCACTGAAAAAGAAATTAGGTAAATGATTCCATTCACAATAGCCTCAAAAATTAAATATCTGGAAAAAATCAAAAAAGGTAAAAATGTTCTACAATAAAAAGTACAGAACCTAAATAAAGATATTGAAGGAAACCTCTGAAGATGGAAAGATGCTCCTCAATAGGTAGAATTAATATTGTTTAAATGGCCATACTACCAAAAACATCATACAGAAATAATGCAACTTCTATTAAAATCCTTATGACAGTCTTCATAGAAATAGAAAAGGT
>NW_026000581.1:0-2486 GCF_001458135.2 Marmota marmota marmota | reverse complement strand
AAAAAAAAAAAAAAAAAAAAAAAAAAGTTTTGAAGAATATAGATCCTACCTCCAGATCTATGGAATGTTTGCAAAAGTGCCCGGGTCCCAGTCCTGCCAGCGTCCCTAGAACGTGTGGGGCGGTGAGGGCGGGGCCTGAGGAACTCCTTGCCTAAGGAGTGGGAAGTTAAAAAAGTAGTTGAAAGCCCTGGGGCCTAGGGAACTCCTTGCTTAAGGAGTGGGAAGTCGAAAAAGTAGTTGGAAGCCCTTAAGAGAATCCCAGGCAAAGATTTGTCTGTACTCAAGTCTATATCACAGATCTGTACATAAAATCTTGCTTGGCCTTGCTTCTCCAATGTCCACGTAATAATTTTAGAAATAGGAAAAAACAACGTGGATGTTTTACTTAACCAGCATGAAACTCCTGACCTGGTAGGTTTGCCTGATTAAGAAGCACCAGGCCTGGCCTGTAATACAGTAGGTCCGAAGGCCAAGGCAGCAAGATTGCAAGTTCAAGGCCAGCTTCATCAATTTAGTGAGAGCTTGTCTCAAAATAAAAATTAAAATTTTAAAAGTGTGGGGGAGGCACTGGAGATGTAACTTAGTGGTAAAGCGCCTCTGGGTTGGATCCCCAGTACCAAAGGAAAAGAAAGTCACACCAGGACTGTCATTCCAGCGACTCAGGAAGCTGATGCAGAAGGATCAGAGCTTTCAGTCAGCTGGGACAACTTAATGATACCATCTCAGAATTGAGAAAGAAGGGGGGGGGGGCGTGTAGCTGAGTGATAGAGAACCCTTGGGTTAAATTCCCAGTAACCATAATAAATAAATAAATAATCTTAAAATAATTATCCAACCATTATAGGGTGCTGCCAATATTTTTAACATTCAATACTTCCAACAACTCCTATAAACTAGGCAGAGCAAACATCCACACTTTAATCCATACCCCCCTGTCTCCCTTCTCCTTGCCTCACACACTAGTAAAAAAATGGAGCTTACATATTGAAATGCAGGAGTTTTGTCCCATAACTATAACCCAGTACTGTGAAGCCTAGACACAAAGGTGTAAGAAAAATTGTCAACATTTTCAACACTTGTTTTAAGAACTAATTGGTCCCTTAAGTATCCATAATTATTTTAATTTCTAGTAGCAGATAATAGTTTAAGCCAATGGTGGTTATTCTCACTAAATTTTCCCTGATGGAAGTTCAGCAGCTTGCACTGGGCTCCTTGTGCACACCAGTGTGTCTTAGCCACAGCAACCTCAGGCAACTTTTGCCCTGAATATAATGCTGCCTGGATTAGCATGCATCTCCAAGACTAAACAGCTAAGAGTCCATGGAAGGAAATGGCCTGGACTGAGAAGTGCATAAACTTCACCTAAGGATGAAAAAACAGCAGTTTTTAGCCATATGGTAATCTGTCAGGAAGCCATGTTAGAAGGAAAGGAAGCATAAGAACTATCACTTCAGGAGAGGCATTTGCCTTTTCTGGACTCCTTTGATGAGTTTGGCAGGGCCTACAGAAGATAAATGCACCTCATTTGTGAAAAGAAACCTCTGAGCCATTTGTCTGTCAGAAGCCACTTTGTTATTATTCGGATTCTGCAACTACCTATTAAGTTAGCAAAAGATAAGCAGGAACAGACCATTTCAAACATTTGCTAACTCACAAATGCTGGTTCTGAACAAACTGTATATTGCTAAGTCATATTTGTCAATGTGGAATAAAAGGCGTCCCCTCTCTGAGCAATTTCATGCATCACAGAGCTACTGGGGACAAAAAAAAAAGTTCATAGTAATTTGTAAGACATGGTATAAGGTAGGAGTGTTCATCTGTCAGGTTTTTTTCCCCAGTGAATGGATACACTGATAGAAACACCCCTTTATAATTTGTTTTCTTCATGACCCAATAGCCAAAACATTCTGACTAATCTTATGCAAACTTAGGAGGTATAGGAAAATACACATCAATTTTTAAACATATAATTCTCAGAATGCTCCTTCCTCTGTCCCCCAAAGTACTATAGGACATAACTGATTTTAAGTCAGATGGCAGAATATTAGTCTTCCTTATAGAGAGAAGTGAAGGCCTCCATTTCATCCCTCAGGTAGCTTTACTGCTTTCTAACACAAACATGCCCATACCCACACACATACCCATAATTCCCATTATCTTTACTAAATTGTACTATTTTCACCAATTCCCAAATTTTGAAAGACAGTCTCAAGAAATCTACTACCAAAATGACTCAGTTCTGTTGTTTTCAGATAGTCACAGAAACTCAAGCTAATTAGTAACAAAGTATTGCTAAACATGTGTTTGCCTTGGCATGCTTCTGCCCAACTTAGAAATTATGTTGGGAGTTATGGGGTTAGTAAGATTAAGAAAGAAGGGGAGGGCTGGGGATGTGGCTCAAGGGGCCCAGGTTCGATCCTCAGCACCACATACAAACAAAGATGTTGTGTCCGCCGAAAAAACTAAAAAAAAAAAAAAAAAAAAAT
>NW_026000580.1:0-2486 GCF_001458135.2 Marmota marmota marmota | reverse complement strand
GCTCGTATACTTGGGCTGTAAGAAAGCAGGGGTAAACTGAGAGAACGGACAGGGACAGTTCATGAGAGGCCAGGCACTGATTTTCTGGGTTAATTTCCATCACCCAGTATATTAGTCTGTTTTCCCTGTTATATCACAAGCTCTGAGAAGCTAGAACCAGTTCTGTTTTGCCCGTGATTTGGTGAAGTCAGGCAGAATGGGCATCCAATGAAAAAATCCCTGAATTAATTGGGGTGTGCGTGTGTGTGTGTGTGTATGTGTGTGTACCCACGCGTGTGTATTATGGCTAAACGTTAATGGGGCTTAATGTACAATGAAGATTAGAAATATATCAAATTAATTAATTGCGCTCTTGTATATTTAATTCTGAAAGTTAATTGGTTGTTTGCCGAGAGCCCCTGTCTTGGGGAAGCTGTGGCTTCCCAGCTAGAAACGAAGGGCACGGACTTCAGGCACATTCACGAAACGCAAGCACCCCTTGGCACAGGGCTGGACCCAGGCGCAGCTTCTTTCTTACACAGCTATTCTGGGGCATCACCCAGGATGGACTTGGGGAAACACAAGCCTTGAATTTGAGACACTGCCTGTGACTTGTCACCAGGAGGCAAACCCTGGCTCCCTAGGCACCCTCTCTCTGGGAATTCCTAGTTACTCCGTCACTTGGGTGGCAAAGGTTCCCTAGACTCTCTGAGACACGTCAAGGAAGCCCAGGTCAAAGAGGCCAGGAGAGAGAGCTCTCCTGTGGTAACCAAAGGAACCTATTCACCTATCAACAACCTGTTAATTACAAAGCATTATCCACTATGCAGTCAACAGGGGACTTCAAAGGAGATCCACTGGAGGTCACGTAATGCTGCAGCTTTGGGTGTATGTAAAGGTGACACAGGTGCCTTCCCATTAGATGGGAGTGAAAGAAATCGGGGGAAGGGGTTGAAGAAGAAGAGGAAGGAAAGAGGGACTTGCAGCTGCTCCGTGCTCAGGTGCCAGTCACTGAGCCAGACACTTCTTTTCTTAATTCTCCAGCCACCCTAAGACAGGTATTGTCATTTCCGTTTTGCAGCTGAGCAAAACTGAGGTCCAGAGAGGTAGAACCACCTATTCCAAATTGCAAGATCATCTAGGCAAGGGATCAACTCCAGATCACATGACTGGGGAGCTCACCTTCCCATCACAACCAGACCCACCCTTTCCAAATCCTGGAAGTCACTCATGCAGAGGGGCCTTCCACCAACCAACCCAAGTGCAAAGGGCTTAAAGCCTCTGTGTGTGTGTGTGTGTGTGTGTGTGTGTGTGTGTGTGTGAAACCACTGCAAACACAGCCTCAGTGCTTCTCACGCCCCACCCCCCATCCTTTCTCCCCAGCATCAACAGCTGTTTGAAATTTTTACATATATATATTTAAAAATTTTAAAGCATCTATGTATGTCCATTATTCCTTAAAGTTGAAAAAAAATGTCTATCCTTGTTGGTAGTTACTGGCAACTACTTTTTTTTAAAATTCTCCCAATGCAGCTTTGATAGCTCTTCACCTCTGGCCGGGAGCTCTGGAGTTCAAGTTCAATCTAATTGCCATCCGGTCTTTCGTAGAACGATGGCCACACGTTCCTGATCCACTGTCCTGTTCATGGCTAGGCACTTAGTTTGTTTCCGTTACTTTCCAGTTGACCCGCTGCGGCTTGGTTTTTTTGTACACGTCTCCTTAGGCAAAAGTGCAAAAGTTTTCTCCTGCATATATGTGGATCAGGAAACGCCAGGTCATGGGGGCCTTGTGGCTTCAGTTTTTCTATATGTCAACCACTTGTGCTCCTGAATGGCTTGGCCAACTTGTGCTTCAATCCGAGAAAGTGTCCACTGCTCGGGCATCTCCCCAGCACTGGTTTGCTCAACTTCTAAAATATTTTCCCACTGACCTCATTGGAAAGGAGGTGTGGTTTACACAGCATTTCAAAGTGATTTAAAGTTACATGTGCACGTACACAAGCACAGTGTGGAGTACTCTAGTGTTTATAAAAACAATTTCTACAGCTTTTTTGGGGCCTAAAGTATTTCAATATATGTGATTTTTTTTAACCAAACAACACTTTATTTCAGGACTTCACCGTCAGTGTAGTCCATTATTCCCAGGGACAAGTCATCTTCAAGAAGAGACAATGGTTTGTGCACAAAGAAAAGGTATTTCTGAGTAGCACTCTTCATACATCTGTGCTGCTTTTCTCAATCTATGTGATTTTAAGAGAGGGGGGAGGAGGAGTCTTATTTTCTGTAAAAAGTGTCACTGGGGTATAGTGGAGGTGACAGGTGGCACACAGTATATTTATCTAGACACATCTTCCGGTTTCCCATCACTTGGCCTCCGGTGCCCTGCCCTGGGTGGGTGGTCCAGGCGGCCACCCAGCCATCCTCAGCACTTGTGGTTAGCATTGCCAAACTGCCCGGCCAAGAAACTGAGAGTCAGGGGCTTCAGGGCATGGAACCCCTGACTCAGT
>NW_026000579.1:0-2487 GCF_001458135.2 Marmota marmota marmota | reverse complement strand
CCTCCCTTCCCATCACTTCTCTCTACCCAATCTAAGGTGAGCTATTCTTTTTTTTTCTCACATCTTCATACATGTATTTTGTATAATGATGAGGGTCTCCTTCCATCTTCCATGCAATTCCCCTTTTCCTCCCTTTCCCTCCTACCCTTCTTCCCTATCTAAAGGTAATCTTCTTCCCATGCTCTTCCTCCTTACCCCATTTTGAGTCACCCCCCTTATGCTTTTATCTTTCATGTTGTTTTGAGATGTGTCTGTATTAACTTTGTTCATTTATTTTATTGTTGAATAAAATAAAATTCCATTGTAGGAATAAAGCATAATTTATTATCATACATATTATGGACACTTAGGTTGTATAAAGATTTATATTACAATGATGCAACAAAAAATTCACATGGAACATATATGAATCTTTGTCTAGAGCAGGGATGAAGAAGTAGAATTGTTGGGGTATGAGATAAGAATATTTTCAATTTTTGAAGATTTGCTAAATTACTTTCAAAGTAGTTTTAACAACTATATCCCAAGCTGTAGCATTTGAGGGAAACTGTTTCCCTACATCTCTACATAAATTTATGTTATCAGATTTAAAATTTTGGAAACTTTTTGAGAGTGAAATATAATTTTATTTAAATTTGTATTTCTTTGACTATAATGAGCTTGAACTTTTTTTTTTTTTGGTACCAGGGATTGAACCCAGGGGTGCTTAACCACTGAGCCACATCCCCAGCCCTTTTTACTCTTTTTATTTTTTATTTAGAGACAGATCCTCACACTAAGTTTTTTAAGGCCTCGCTAAATTGCTGAGGCTGGCTTTGGACTTGTGATCCTCTGGTCTTGGCCTCCACAGCCACTGGAGGAATGCACCACCTAGTGCATGGGTCTGGCTTAAACATCTTTTCATATGTTTGCTGGCCATTCCACTCAGCTCCTCTTGTGTGAATTTGACCATCTTTTAACATGTTTTATTATTCTTGGGGATCAAGAATAATAAAGAACTCACATTAAAAAAAGCAAAATAATTGTTTTTTTTAAATGTGAGTTCTTTATTATTTTTGATCCCCAACTTGGTTTTGGCTCATATGTGTCAGAAATGTCTCCTTTGAGGTGTACCTTCTAATTTAAACTTGTCTTTTGTCATACAGGAAAATTTAAATTCTTTCATACTCGAATTTTGAAATTCTACTTTAGGACTTCAGCTTCAGGTTTTTTTGTATGAGAAAGTCACTGACATTCCCAAGTCATAAAGATAGCCTTGTACATTTTATCTAAGAGTTTTATTTTTTCACATTTGGGGCTTTAATTCCACTTGAAATTGATTTTTTTGTGGTGTGATATAAGGATAAAATTTTATTTTTCTTTATATACATACTCAATTGCATTAGCCCTATTTATTTATTTGTTTGTTTGTTTAAATCTCTTTTTTATACTGGTTCGTTTTAGTTATACATGACAGTAGAATTCATTTTGACATAATTATACAAGTATGAAATATATCTTATTTTAATTCAGCCCCTAGTACCTCCCCATCCCCTTCCCTCCCCATTCCTTGCTCACTTTTCTCTATTGATCTTTCTTTCATTTACCCATAGTTATTTTTTAAATTATTTCTTGTTAATGTACATAATGGTGAGATTCATAAATGTACATAGGAATTAAGTTATGTCAGATGCATTTTACTGTCTTTCTGTATTAGATTCTTTCTCCCTTTGCTTCATTCCCCTTTGTCTATTCCACTGAACTTCTATTCTTTTTTTAATCCTCCCTCCCCTTGTTGTATACAAGCACAAACATATCAAAGAGAACTTTCAACCTTTGGTTTTTAGGGATTGGCTTATTTCACTTAGCAGGATAGTCTCCAGGTCCATCCATTTACCAGTAAACGCCATAAATTTATTCTTCTTTATGGAAAGCTTGTATTCTTTTCATTAATTTTAATGTCATTTCTGGCATATGCTAATTTTCATACAAAACTGTATTTCTAGGCTCCATTCAATATCATTAGTTTAATATCTCCATTTTGCCAATATCATACTATTTTAATTACTATAGTCATATAATTACTATAGTCATATACTTTATTTCCTTTTAGAATTTACTTGGGATTACAGTGCAAAATATCCCCTGCTGTGACTGGGGACTTAACATTTTTCTTTTAATTCTATAAAATTTATTTTTATATGAGGCTATGATTTTAGGTACGCAATAACTTGAGATTATTATATATTACTGTTATTGGAAGATTTTAAAAATGTTGTATCCTCTCTTCATTTCCTTATTAGGTTGGGTTTCCTAGAAGCAGAGCCTGAGTTGGAAATTTTTGTTTAAGTGATTTTTTTTTTTTTTTTTGGAATGGCAGCTCTCAGGAGAATGGGAGTGAGATTGCAGAATCACATCGGTTACACATCCACTGATTTACATACTGCCATACTAGTGTCTGTTGTATTCTGCTGTCTTTCCTATCCTCTACTATCCCCCCTCCCCTCC
>NW_026000578.1:0-2487 GCF_001458135.2 Marmota marmota marmota | reverse complement strand
TTCTCTCTCCCTTTCCCTCCCACCTCTCATCCCTGTTAAATGTTAATCTTCTTCTCATGCTCTTCGTCCCTAGTCTGTTCTTAGTTACTCTCCTTATATCAAAGAAGACATTTGGCATTTGTTTTTTAGGGATTGGCTAGCTTCACTTAGCATAATCTGCTCTAATGCCATCCATTTCCCTGCAAATTCTATGATTCTGTCATTTTTTAATGCAGAGTAATACTCCATTGTGTATAAACTTCTCAATTGTTCTACTTAGAGAGCTAAGTGACATTCTTAAGAAAAAAATATAACATGAACCATTTAATTATACAAATAAGAATGAGAGCTATATTGGAACTATAACAGGAAACTTCTTGTGAAACTGCCTGAAAATAAATTTATTTGTTGATTTTTATAAGACTTGAATTATTTATTATTTATGGAATGATTTCTAATGAATTTTATGCCATAAAATGTATATTTCCCTAACAAATGAGCACATAGTTACAGAACATTTCCTCTCATTGAATGCAATTTTACAATGTAATTTACTTGTTGGATTATTTTTCAAAATGTGTTACATATGATTTTTATAAATTTGTTTATTAATTCTATTCTTTTTATCAATAAATACTTATTCTCTTGAGATAAAATTGTTTTAAATTGATTAGTAAAAAAATAGAAATTAAAACACTTATAAAGAATCTTTCTCTCTTTATCATTTAGTTGAAAAATTACTTTTTGTTTTTAACCAATTTTTTTGCTATACGAAAAATCATTGCTTTTAATCAGTTTTAAAAATACTGAGTTTCCACAAATATAGTACCACAAACCCTTAATTTCTTGACTATGTGAAACTAAATTACTAGTAGAATGCCTCAATGTTCTCAGTACATCACTATGTAATTCCGGCTGACAAGGACATTCTCCTGCATGACCACAGTACAACCAACACTGATAGACTGCTACCTCTAACCTACACAGCACATTCAAGTTCAGTGACGTCATGGAATTCAGTTGCCTTGGATTACATGTTCCATTTAGTCTGCTTGTTTCTTTTTGTCTCTTTCAATTTAAAACAGTTTCCTATGACTTTTATGATTTTGATGTGAGAAGATTACAGGTCAGTTAGTCTCTAGAATTGTTCCCAAAAGGGGTTATTTGATATATTCTCATGATTAGATTCAGGCTGTATGTTTTTGGGTTAAAATTCTCTCAAGTGATATTCTATCCTGGACATTTCAGGTAATCAGGTAGTACCCCATTTTGATTATTCCATTACTGATGATATTAATTTTATCACTTAGGTAATAATATATTTCCTAGGTTTCTTTACATTAAAATTATTATTTTCCCTCTTTACTGTATTTGTGGGAGGAATTCAGACAATGTATGTTTTAATTTCCTGTGTATTTTTCATCCAATAATTTGTTAATCGACTGTGAAATGGGATTTTCTGATTTGACTATCCTACATTTGGTAATTGACCAGATTCTGTAAGAGAGAGGATGAAGAAAGGAATATTGTAAAGAAATGGTATTCTTCTATCAATTTATATTTATTTAATTATATTTATATGAACTCATAAATTCCTATTTTATTGACAGTTATAATTCTTTACCATTGTTATATATATTTTTTAATGCTCAAATTGCCTACATTTGAGTCAAAGGAGCCTTTTTAATATGATTTTTTTTGATCCTCTTGACGTACCCCTCATTCCATAAGATCTTCCTTCTCTGCACAAGTCAACTCAAAGTCAATTAATGAGCTAGGAATGAGACCAGAAAGCTTGCAACTGCTAGAAGAAAATGCAGACCCAACATGCCGTCATGTTGGCTCAGGAACTAACTTCCTTAACAAGAATCCTAATCTTAAAAAAAAAAATTCAAAAATTAATAATTGGGATGGCATCAAATTCAAAAGCTTCTTTAGAGCCAAGAAACAAGAACATGAAGAGAGAGCCTACAGATTGGGAGAAAATCTTTCCCACTTGCTTCTCAAATAGGGTATTAATATCCAGAATATATAAAGAACTTAAAAACTTAACATTAAAAAATAATTAACCAACCAATAAATGGGCAAAAGAATGAAACAGACACTTCTCAAAAAAAGAAATACAGTCAACAAATATATGCAAAAATGTTTAACATCTCTAGCAATTGGAGATGCAAATTAAAACTACATTAAGATTCCATCTCACTTCAGTTAGAATGGCAATTATCAAGAATACAAATAATAATAAATGTTGGCAAGGATGTGGGGGAAAAAAGGAACACTCATATATCGTTCGTGGGACTGCAAATTAGTGCAACCACTCTGAAAAATATAATGGAGATTCCTCAAAAAAGTAAAACTGGAACCACCATATATATGACCCAGCTACGCCATGCCATAGTATATACCCAAAAGATTTAAAATCAACATACTACAATGATGAACACATATCAATGATTACAGCAATCTAGGTTCCCTTCAACAGATGAATGGATAATATAAGCGTGA
>NW_026000577.1:0-2487 GCF_001458135.2 Marmota marmota marmota | reverse complement strand
GAGTTCTTTATATATCCTGGAGATTAGTACTTTATCTGATGTGTGTGGCAAGAATTTGCTCCAAAAATATAGGCTCTCTTATCCCTTCATTGATTGTTTCATTTGCTGAGAGGAAGCTTTATAGTTTGATAAAATCCCATATGTTTATTTTTTATTTTATTTTTGGGCTTCAGGAGTCTTATTGAAGAATTTGGTTCCTAAACTGACATGATGAATAATTGGACCTACTTTTTTTTCTATTAGTCTCAGGGTTTCTGGTCTAATGTTTGGGTCCTTGATCCACTTTGAATTGAGTTTTGTGGATGGCGAGAGATAGGAATTTAATTTAATTTTATCATATATGGATTTCCAATTTTGCCAGCTCTGTTTGTTGTAGACACCATCTTTTATCCAATGTATGTGTATGGTGCCTTTGTCTAGTATGGGATAGCTGTATTTATGTGGGTTTTTCTCTGTGGCTTCTAGTCTGTACCATTGGTCTTTATGTCTGGCTTTGATGTGAATACCAAGCCACTTTTGTTACTATAGTTTTGTAGCATAATTTAAGGTCTAGTATTGTGTTGCCTCTTGCTTCACTTTTCTTGCTGAGGATTGCTTTGACTCTTCAGGGCCTCTTATTTCTCCAAATGAATTTCATGACTGCTCTTTCTATTTCTATGAAAACATCATTAGAACTATAATAGAAATTGCATTCAATTGTATAGTGCTTTTGGTAGTATGGCCATTTTGATAACATTAATTCTGCCTATCCAAAATTATGGGAGATGTTTTCATCTTATAAGGTCTTCTTCAGTTTCTTTCTCTCTTTCTTTTTTAGAGAAAGAGAGAGAGAGAGAGAGAGAGAGAGAGAGAGAGAGAATTTTTTAATATTTATTTTTTTTAGTTCTTGGCGGACACAACATCTTCGTTTGTATGTGGTGCTGAGGATCGAACCCAGGCCGCATGCATGCCAGGTGAGCTTGCTACCACTTGAGCCACATCCCCAGCCCCTTCAGTTTCTTTCTTTTGTGTATGTGGTTTTCATTCTAGAGGTCTTTCACCTCTTTTGTTAGATTGATTTTGATTTTTTTTTGAGGCTATTGTGAATGGAACAGTTTTTTTCTAATTTTCTAATTTTAATTGAATTATCACTGAAGTATAGAAATGTAATTGATTTATGTGTGTTAATTTTATCTCCTCCTGTTTTGCTGAATTTGTTTAGTTCTAGGAGTGTCCTGGTGTTTTTTGTTGTTGTTGTTGTTGTTGTTGTTTTTGTGTGTGTGTGTGGGGGGGGTCTTCAAAATATCAAAATATAGAATCATGTCATCAGCTATTTGGATAATTCTTTTTTTTAATTTGTATACCTTTTATTTCTTTCTTTTCCTCTGTCTAGTTCCTCTGGATAGAATTTCCAGAACTATGTTGAAGAGAAGTGGTAAAAGAGTGCATTCCTGTCTCATTCAAGATTTTAGAGGGAATGTTTTCAAGTTTTCTCCATTTAGAATGATGTTGGCCTTGTGTTTAGCATAGATAACTTTTACAATGTTGAGGTATGTTGCTACTATCCCTAGTTTTCTAATGTATTAAACATTATTGGATGTGATGTTGTATTTTGTTAAATGCTTTTTCTGCATCTATTGAGAAAATCATGTGATTCTTGTCTTCACTGTTATTAATGTGATGAATTATGTTTATTGATTTCCATATGTTGAACCAACCTTGCATCACTGGGACACACCTTAATCCATCATGGTGCTCTATCTTTTAAATATGTTTTTGTATGTAATTTGCCAGCATTTTATTAAGAGTTTTTGCATCTATATTCATGAGGTACATTGGTCTAAAATTTTCTTTCGTTGATGTGTCTTTGTCTGACTTTTGTATCAAGGTCCTACTAGCTTTATAGAATGAGTTTGGAAGAGTTCCCTCCTTTTATGTTTCATGGAATAATTTGAGGAATATTGGTGTTATTTTTTCTTTGATGGTTTGGTAGAATTCAGGTGAGAAAACTTCTGGTCCTGCACTTTATTTCCTAGTAGGTTTTTGATGGCATCTTCAACTTCATTGCCTGAAATTGATTTGTTTAAATTTTCTATATCCTCCTAATTCAATATGGGTAGATTATATGTCTCTAGAAATTTGTCAATGCATTCAAGATTTTCTATTATATTGGAGTATAAATTTTCAAAATAGTTTTTGATTATTCTGTATTTCAGTAGTGTTCATTGTGGCATCTTTTCCATCATGAATTTTAGTAATTTGAGTTTTTCTCTCTCTTTGTTAGCTTGGCTAAGATTTTATCAATTTTATTGACTTTTTAAAAAACCAACTTTTTTCTATCAATTTTTTGCTTCCTTTTGTTTCAATTTCATTGATTTCAGCTCTGATGTTAATTTTTTCCTGTCTTCTAGTGTTTTGGGTGTCAATTTGTTCTTTTTTTCCCTAGGGTTTTGAGATGTAATGTTAGGTTATTTATTTGTTTACTTTCTATTATTTTAATGAAAGAGG
>NW_026000576.1:0-2487 GCF_001458135.2 Marmota marmota marmota | reverse complement strand
CAGTCACCGGCCGGCCTTGGGAAGTGGCAGGTGGGGGATGAGGTGCCCACTGCCGTGCTGGCCAGGGACACGTCCACGCTATGTCCACATATCACTGAGTCACGCCATGGCCACCACATTCTCCCAGCCCACCTGCACCTGCCCATGCGTGCCACCCACCCCCGGGAACGCCACCTGCTCGCACCCTGCTGCCCCACACGGGGACACACACAGATCCACGGACCCGTGGAAATCGGGGGCTGGAGGTGCCCATGGGCCCTTGAACCCTTGTTCCCATCTCCCTTCTGGTCCTCGTGTGCTGGGGACTTCCTGCTCTGGGGACATCTGTGCTCTGGGGATGTTTGTGCTCTGCGGACCTCATGCTCTACGGAACTCATGACTGCAAGACACAAACACGGAACCCTGGCCCTGACCCTGGCCCCACAGTCACCAGCAGACGCTGCTTCTGTGACCAGACATGAGCACAGGCCCTGGCCAGGTCCTGACCCCCTGCTGGGGACAAATGCCAGACTCGCTGTGGCCAGTTCAGGGGTTAGGATCCTGAACCCCAGAGGCCAAGATGGCACCAGGTCTGGGTGGGCAGGGGCAGATGCTGGTGCAGAGACAGGCCACCTGTCATCACCAGGGGACCCACAAGGCCCTGGGACTGTGCTGACCACAGGGTGCGAGCCCCCTCCGAGGCCACGCCCTGAGGGAACATGGACGCCAGCGGGTTCAGACGCTTGGCGTGGACAGGGTTGCAGAGAGTTTTCCCTTAAAATCTCAAAGTTCTCTCTGGTGCACTTATGCTGCTCCACATGTTTTACACAAGTGACTGCCGAGTGGGACTCCAGGCCCTTCCAGGGCTCACTGTGGTCTCCAGCTAGTGTCCACTGTGGGCTGCTTCCCTGGCAACCCAGAACACTGCAGTGACAGGGACCTCAGGGAACACAGGACCACAGCCCCTGATACTTGGTCGTACCACAGAGAGCAACGCCAAGGGTACAGAACAGCAGGCATGTTGCACCTGGAATCCCAGCAGCTGGGGAGGCTGAGGCAGGAGGACCAAAAGTTAGAGGCCGGCCCCTCAGCAACCTAGTGAGGCCCTCAGCAACTCAGCGAGACCCTGTCTCTAAATAAGATATAAAAGGGCTGGGGACGGGGCTCAGTGGCCAAGCACCCCCAAGTTCAATCTCTGGTTACCAAAAAAAGTCACAGAGCGGACGGAGGCCACACGCCCGGGAAGCCCAGGGACGCCCGGGGCCGAGTCCCCGTACCTGGATGGTGTACTGGTAGGCGCCAGTCTTGGGCTGCCACGGGAACGTCAAGATGCTGGGGTGGAGGGTGATGGGGACGTGGATGTCCACCTCCTGCTGGCTCCACACGGGCACTGGGAGCATGTGCACCCCTCCGTCCTGTCAGGGGTGAGGTCACTGCGTGTCACTAGGACAGCAAGTCACCCGCAGCTGTTCCCAGCCCCCTAACTCGCCCTGGGGACTAGGGCTCAGGTGGACAGGGAGGTGCTGGACGGGCCACAGCCCTCCCTGGCTCTGTGCGGAGGCCACCGTGCACAGCCGGCCGCAGCGAAGCCCGGGGTGGCCCAGGGCGGAGGAGGGGACCTGCTTCCCAGAGGTGACAGGGGCTCGCAGCCCTTCACCGAACCCAGGGCTGCGGTGGACGGGGCAGCCCGGCCTGCGGCACAGACCACAGCTCTGCCACACCGATGGCCCTGGCAGGCGGGGTCACACAGGCCCGGGAAAGGGACACCTTGCCAACGCTCAGCCCAAAGCACTGTCCCCGTCTGCAGGGAGGACGGGGGGTGGCCTCCTGGGGGGGCAGCTGGGCTCCAGGCCATCGAGGACAGGAGGCGGCCTGGGCAGGGGAGGGCAGGGGAGGGCCCCACGTGCCTAGTCCACCACGGAGGTGAGCGCCGCGCGGATGGTGGCCTGGCCCCGCTGCACTGCCCGGACGTGATGGTGCGACCCGTTCAGGGACGACGAGAGGACCTCAAGGAACTCGTGGGGACAGCTTCGATCCGGATGTTCTGCAAGGCACACGGGCGGAGCTCGGGGACTTGGGGACTCAGGGACTTGGGGACGCTACAACAGCGGCCAGGACAGGCCGGAGAAGGGGCCTCTGAACACCAGGAAAGGCTTCCTGAGCCATGGGCGGTGCCCTGACCACCCAGCCACCGGCCCTCCACCTGGCCCTCCACCTGGCCCTCCAGCCACGGCCACCAAGGCACCGGGGCAGCGCTCACAGGGACAGAGGGCCACCATGCTCCACCTGTCCTAACAGCGCACCTGCCCCTCCACAGGCAGGAGCCTGAGGTGGCCCTGTCACTGAGGGGCCTCTGGGACATGACAGGCATCCTGGGGCGCAGGGGGAGGCATAGACTTGGCCCCTGAGACCAGGCAGGGGCCAGGGGCCCAGGCGGAGTCCCCACCGCTGCCCACTGCCCATCTGCCCAGCGTGGGACCACAGCACACTGCGGCTCCCACAGCGAGT
>NW_026000575.1:0-2487 GCF_001458135.2 Marmota marmota marmota | reverse complement strand
GTTATACATTGAATTCCACCTAATATATGCATTAAGAAGTTAGAAGATACCCCTTATGAAAGGTTGAGTCTAGGTGAAAATTATCAGTGGGTGCTGAAACTGTTGCATAGAAGGCTGGTGGGAAATAGTATCATGGGGATCAAGCAACCATTTTAATCAACAGATAATGTTAACATCCATAAAATTGTGTTGTAGACATTATATGCCTCCTGATAATGGTTCAGTAAGAAGTGGAAATCCTCCACAAGATATCCTTGCAGAAAGAAAAAAAATATCAGACTATAGTCAGTCAAATCTCTAGATCGTATAATCATATCTCCAGATTATCAGGAAATACTGGAGATACAGGAGCAAATTATAAGAAGTCAGAGGAAAAAATCTGCCAAATCCACAATGGTGTGTCAGGACAAATATACAGGTTTCTCCAAAAATTTTTCAGTCAAAAATTTTTAAAAAGACAAAGGGGAGGTAGTGCTTTTATAGAATGTGTGACTTAAGAGCAACAAAAAGCAGCATGCCATTGAAAGGTTTAGGTTGAATAAGGCCTGTGTTTATAATTATTTTTGGTGGGTTTAGAGAAAAATTATAGTACAAGATTTCTTTGTGTGCTTTGTGGTCATAGACTAAGTGATGTCAAGCCTTTGAGGATTTTGGGGGCTTCTGGAATCTCCAAAGAGAACCCTAATTTGGTATTTCAAATACCAAATTTATGTGAAGGAGATCCTTCACATAAAACTGCTTGAATCCCCAGACCTCTACTATTTCATTAAATATGTATCAGATATCACATTGTACTCCATAAACATACAATCATTATTTATCAATAAAATTTGAAAACAAAATAATTTTTAACGTAAGAGGGAAAAAAGTATATATAAAGCAATCATAGGATATGCTGCAGTCAAAAGGAAATTCCTTCTCACCACAGAAGCATAAAGACAATTAAACTACTGTGGTTTTACCAGACAGTCTGATTAAAAGGAATGTCTCATTCTTTGACCCAAAAATATTTTAAAAAGCAAGAATGGGGGAGGTATGGGAGTAACTTTTAATGAGAAAATAATCTTTTCGTGTCTCTTTTACACACACACACACACACACACACACGACTTTCAGTCATGGAAACTGCAATGGAGACTTCCATACCATCTGCATCATGGTTCCCCCAAGTGTCATCCTGTCTCCACTAAGTCTTAAGCCTTGTTTTACCCTCTAATGGAAATCCTCCACAGTGTCTGTCCCGGTATGATACAGGGGCTGTAGAAATTTCAGCTGAGTTATAACCAGAGGTAAAACTCTAGAATGACACTTGGGAGTAGACCTGAAACAAAATAATTAGAAGGATGCATATTGATCCTTCTTTGGACCCTATGATCTGTAGACTGCATTATGGTTTGGCAGGAACTCCCATTTTTGGTTTTGTTTTACTTTTGGTACTGGGAATCAAACTCAGGGCCTTGAACAAGTTAGGGAAGTACTCGACTGCTGAGCTACACCTCCAGCCCTTTTAATTTTATTTTGACACAGACTCACTAAGTTTGCAAGACTGGCCTTAAATTTGTGGTTCTCCTACCTCAGCCTTCATAGTAGCTGAGATAGCAGGATGCATCATCACAGCATGCTAGGAACTCATCTTTACAAGTTTGTTTCTGATAAAATTCGGTCTTGGGAAAAAAAATAAAATGGGAAAAGCAGAGTTGTAACTTTTAAGATATCTATATATTATTTTATACTTAGAGACAAGCAAATATTATCTAAAACTCCTTCATTTCTCTTGACCTGCATATTCAATTATTCACCTAATATATGTATTTAAGTCTATTCTAATCCTCCTTATTTTATGCCAGGAAAATGTTTTTTCTTTCCTCCTTTGTCTGCTCCATATCTTGACATTGTTGCCAGGTACTCTTTCTGGGGAAAAAAATCTGCTCAGGTTACTTGTTTGCTTAAAATTTATTGGTGGTTTTCTATTAAATCTTTGTTTAGTCTCCAAGCCTCTAGCGTGTCATATAAACCTTCTCATGAGTGGTCCATGACAGTTGTTTCTAGATTCATCTTCCCCTATTTCACCATCATCTGTAACCCACTGTAATTTGGAGTTTAGTGACTCCCAAATATCTGCAGTTTCCAAAGCATGTCATACTACTTTACTTTTCTGTAATGTGGTTCCCAGTTTTTGGTCATGTGAGGCCAGGTACACAGCATGCTCCTATCCTTTGCTCTGTGCCCGGGGTTTTGATTTAGTGGTTTGGAGATGGTGCTCAAACATGTACTCTGTAAACAATAACTTCAGAAGATTAGGATGTAGACTTGCAAGGTCCTTTGAGAAATATTGTTTAACAACTTAATCCTCCCTCCTTGCAAATATTTGACAAAGTGAAGCTTCTTGTTGACAAAGCATTCCTTGACCTTCTCAAGCAGGTTTTATCACTTATCCTAACAGTTTGGCTCAACCTTGTGCAACTTCTTAGTTGCACTAATACAGTG
>NW_026000574.1:0-2487 GCF_001458135.2 Marmota marmota marmota | reverse complement strand
ATATATATATATATATACACAATGATTATATATATATATATATAGATATATATATATATATATACAATGATTTTATATATATATATATAAATTAGTCTCATATGTTGAGAAACTTCCTCTTTATTTGGTGAGTTCACTTTTTTAAAATTTATTTTTATCTATATATGACAACAGAATGCAATTATTATTACACATATAGAACACCATTTTTCATATCTCTGATTGTATACAAAGTATATTCAAACCAATTTGTGTCTTCATACATGTACTTTGTATAATAATGATCATCACCTTCCACCATCATTTTTAACCCCATGCCCCCTCCTTTCCCCTCCAACCCCTCTGTCCTATCTAGAGTTTGTCTATTCCTCCCATGCTCCCTTTCCCTCTCTCACTATGAATCAGCCTCCTTATATCAAAGAAAACATTTGGCATTTGGTTATTTGGGATTGGCTAACTTCACTTGGCATTATCATCTCTAACTCCATTCATTTACCTGCAAATGCCATGATTTTATTCTCTTTCTACTTCATTCTATTTTTAAAAAATTTGTTCTTTCAAATATACATGACAGTAGAGTATATTTTGACATATTGTACATATATGGAATATATCTTATTTTTTATTGCCTCCAAGCTACCAGATGTTTACCTCCTATGTAAGCAACTCTTTGGATCCCTCACACTAATGCATACTTCATCTCATTGTTATTAGATTACATAGGCTCAGTTGCATTTGAATTCATCTGCATGGAACAAGGAGTACAAAAAAATTATAGAAAAAATATGTCAGGGGCTTCAAGACAGATGGAAGTGATTTTTAAAAACATTCTATGAAAGATTTCTGAGAGAGAAAGGTCACCATGCTAGAGGACGGTGATATTCTGGAGATTATTCAGCTGACACCACCACGTGGAATCTGTCATACTTTAATAAAGCAGACTTTTTTTTCTGTTTGTGTCTTGACATTGGAATGGTCTGACATTTGAGATTTTATCATTGAATTTTCAAAAAAGATTCTCAGTTGGAAAGTTTATCTTTTAAGATTTTATTGACCCTTTGAGACCCAATGTTGAATCTAATGACTTATTTTCTAAGAGTTGCTTCTTTCTGTTCAAACTGATTCTATCTCGGTTGGAGAAACATTTAAGTTTACTGTCAATTTTTTTCAAATATGTACCAAATACATATAATTTTATTTTAATTATAAGCATAAATTATGCCAGTAGGCTTCTCATAAAGAGGAAACTTGAAATTGGCTCTGAGGTTTAAAATGTTGATATACGAAAGACGGTAACATTAGAATGATATATGTATTTCAAAACTTTATCAAAATGTTTTTATTGTCACTCCATAAAGTTTATGTTTCAGGAATTTGAACATTACCTTGAACACATAGTTCTTAAATAGGGAAAAAAATCCTGGAGTTAAGTCTGTATGTATTTTGAGGATTACTCTTCTCGGTAGTAACTACTAAATGCCTACCATGTTTAAGTAAACTAACCAAAAGATCTTATGACTTCATTTAACTTGCAGAAGTGTGTATTTGAAACTCAAATTGAAAATTGGGTGGCAATACAAGGACTTATTGCCAACATTGTTTCAAAGATTCAAAAGTTTTATTCTGAAGTGAAATTAAACATTTCAAAAATAATTTTTAGAAGTTATGGGTGAAGTGAGTAATTTAAGAAAAATGCTGGCTGTCAGCTGAGAAAGCCAGTAATCAGCCAGACTATCTACTTGTGATCTCTCCATATGACCTGAGTGACACAGGAAAAAGAGAGAGGAAGAAAAAGACATAGGTGAAATTGTACCCTTTATGACTTAGTTGCAAATTCACACAGCATCACTTCTGGTGGTCTCTTCGTTGGCTTCTGTGGAAGAGTCTGCTAACTGCTGTCCAAGTTCATATTCTATTCTTACTGGCCATCCAACTGCCCCACAGTGAAGTGTGAAAAATATGATCCAACTATACTCCTCATAATGTAAGCAAAACGATGCACCATTTCAAGACCTAGCCTCTTAAAACTTTCTAGTAACACTACTCTTTGCTCTGATAACTTCCAGGTTGCATGGAATATATTCAATATTCAGAGAGACTTTGAAGTCACATGTGAATGATGATTAATGACTGCTAGCCCACCTAACATTGTTCTGAGGAGAAGTGAAGGTCTATCCAATCCACTATTTATTCTTGGATTTTTTTTTTTTTTTTGCTTCAGAAGTTACCCTATCTCATGTGCTCTGCTTAGTAACTGGCAAGTAGTTGATTCTAACTAAATGTTTTAGAATGAATAAAATCTTATTTAATGACAATAGGCAACATTTTTCCTGAGATTTAAAATCTATGGACATTCCCACTATAGTTAGGAATTTGACAGATATAACATCTTGGGGGGCATTATTACTTAAAATTGTTCTGAAAGTTCTAATAAATGTTCACATGAACATTTATATATATATATATATATATATATATATATATATA
>NW_026000573.1:0-2487 GCF_001458135.2 Marmota marmota marmota | reverse complement strand
GAATCAAGAACAAGGGATTATAGACTTTTACCATAAACATTTGGTTATTAATTTTAGACTGCTATGATCAATAAATGCTAGCATGACAAGTCCTGGGTTCAAAATATGCATATCAAAAGTATCCATTAGAAAATGAATTGCATTTTGCCATCATGTATAACAAATTAGGATAAATAAATAATTTAATTTAAATTAAAAAAAAAAAGAAAAAAAGAAAGTAAATAGAAACATGGTAAATAATGATGATATAGTTATAAAAAAAAAAAAAAGAGAAAGGATGATAAATATCCTGTAACCTATAAAAAATGCAACTTGCTTAATTGTATCACTAGTTATAACAGAGGAAAATGACTTTGACCCTTCATCAACATTTCTTTGTCCTATTGCCAGCTAACATGCTGAAGTTAATGTTCAGACTTCAAAACAGGTACATGCCAATTAACCAGACCTAAGCAAGCTCTTGATCTAATGATCCTTGAAGTGACTACTTTAAATTTATTCATTGTTTCTACAATTATAGTCTTTGTGACTATGTTTAAAAAGTTAGAACATGTGAATTTTCTTAATAATTTGGCTTAAGTTACTTCCAGAGCCCTTCATAATCAGATTGATGGAAGGATTGAAACTAAGTTAAATGCTCTAAAAGCCACTGTAATGAATAATGAAAATAAGCTCTCTGCTCTATGGTTTGAGGAAAGGCTTAAATGCTGTGCCAATTAAATCTGTGTTACTATGACCAAACACAATGTTCCCAACAAAATTGGGAAAGGATTAAAAGTCTTCTGATGAGTGTTTGGTAAAGTACTACTAATAACCTGGATCTTTTTGAGCTAATTAAATGACTTTGATGATAAAAATATGTTAAAACATTCTATATGGTATGTTATTGGAATGATATGTTTTCTATTGATGTTAGGTCAGTGGCAGCGACTTAGAATAGCAGCCCACACAGGAAAGGAACATCAATCAGGTGCCAGTGGGAAATGCCTGTCAATCAGCAAGATCTCCTGACTAATGCTAGGACCCCCTAGCCAATCCTGGAGTTCAGCGAACTCCCCTGACCAAATCCAATGGGACAAAAGACCCTAAAACTTTTCCTGTCCCCAGCCCTTCCCTTCCTGCTGTAAAGCCCCATAAAAGTCCAGTCCAGTCAAGCTTCCATGTGGTTTCTCCTCAGACCCTTCTCCTGTCCACTCTGTTGGTCTGATTGAGTTCCGCCTGGCCTTTTTAAATCTGCCTCCTTTTTAAATCTGCCTCGCGTGATCTGACAACTAATTCCTTTTGTGTCTCAATAGTAGGTCATGACGACCTTGGACCAAGAATCCAGTGACCGGAAGATATAATTACCCAATTGTCTTTATATATTAAAAAGGGGGAATATGTCGGGGGCTGCCACATAGGAGCTGAGCACCCCTAGCTTTGAGTGATGGAAATGTGGAGACTGACTTCCCTTACCAGGAAGCAGGTGGATCCCCATCTCTGTTCAGCAGAGGAGCACAGCTTTGAGAGTGGGCTTTACCCAATGGGAGTGGGCTGCCCCTTGTAACATTACCCCTCTGCCTTATATGGATGGAATGTTCTTTTGAACAGCCTACCCCAATAAAACCAGGGTTCAAGGCATGCTCCTCTCTCTTTCTTGCCTGCCTTGCCTGCTTTGTGGAAGCTGGGCCAGAGGAGCCATCACAGAACCCAAAGAAAAAGGTATTGTCTCTGTTTTTGTGTGATTATTTTCTGCCAGCCCAGTTCACCTGGAGTGACACTGACTGGTCACTTAGTTTTTTGGTATTGACTAACTTCACTTAGCATCATCTTCTCTAACTCCATCCATTTACCTGCAAATGCCATGATTTTATTCTCTTTTATTGCTGAGTAATATTCCATTGTGTGTATATGCAACATTACTTTTATTCATTCATCTATTGAAGGGCATCTAGATTGGTTCCCCAGTTTAGCTATTGTGAATTGTGCTGCTATAAACATTGATGTGGCTGTGTCCCTTTATTATGCTGTTTTTAAGTCCTTTGGGTATAGTCCGAGAAGAGGGATAGCTGGGTCAAATGGTGGTTCCATCCCCAATTTTCCAAGAAATCTTCATACTACTATCCATATGGCTGTACCAATTTGCAGTCACACCAGCAGTGTATGAGTGTACATCCTTGCCAACACTTATTGTTGTTTATCTTCATAATATCTGCCATTCTGACTGGAGTGAGATGAAATCTTAGAGTAGTTTTGATTTGCATTTCTGTAATTGCTAGTGATGATGAATATTTTTTCATGTATTTGTTGATTGATTGTATTATTGAGTTCTATAGTTTCTTTGTTCATCTTTTGTTTGAAAGATCTTTTTAGTGATTAAAGAGGTATGTTAAAGTCACCCAAAGTTATTGTGTTGAGGTCTATTTGTATTCCCAGCCATTTTTGTTTATTTTGGGTATTAAACATGAGTTTTTTTCTCCTTTGATTAGATTTTTCTTTAGTGTAATC
>NW_026000572.1:0-2488 GCF_001458135.2 Marmota marmota marmota | reverse complement strand
TTTTATTTGAAAGTGTCTGCCATACTTCTTCAGAATTCTGAGTTTACTGGAATCTCAGCAAATATTCTTTCACTGATCTTGTTGATACTTGGCAGGAATGATCTGTACTCCAGTCACACTTGGCCTCCCAAATTTTGTTCTTGTCAGTTGAAACTTTCCTTTGCATGAACACTTTGAATTTTTAGGTATCACTTTATTTCCCCTGTATTAATAGATGCAGTTTGAACTCTAAATTGATGAAGGCCACAGACAAGTCATGCTGGCACCTGGCACTTTGCCAGAGGGAATGGTTTGTGAAGTAATGTCAGGGAGCCATTAAGATGATGGAGATTCCTTAATGACTGACTGCTGTGTCTAGATTATTAATGAAATTAAGCTGTGTGTAATTAGTTGGGTATATATATACTTCTCTGTCCCCTAATAAAGTGGCTCCCACTGTATCAACCTTCACAAGTTCCTTGTCAGTCACCCCCCATTTATTTCGCCCAGCCAGACTGCACAGATGGTGGCCCATCCAGGAAGCACCGGGATGCTCAGGGGTAAGTGACAATGAAAGGCTGCCTGTCCCTAGAATTAAATAGGACAGGAGCAAATATGCTCATACCTAGAAGTAGACAGGATGAGAGGAAGAATGGACGTTTCAAGAAAATGGAGAAGATTGATACAGTATGTTTGTGTCTTGTTTTGTCTTAGTGTGTTGAATTGCTATGTGACAAAAATATGGAAGGGGTGTTAAGTAAATTGTTGAAGGAAGGAGGCACCCGAGTGGAATCAAGAACAGTTATGGCATATGTTGATAAAAGACCTGGAAATCTGGTCAGAAAAAGGAAGAAAATTCAGAGAAAAAAAGATTATCAGGGAAGGAATTACAACAGGAGGCTGCTATTAATGTTTTTTCACTACTGGAGGATGCATGAAGCAAGGCGGTGGCTGCCACATGTGCGAGCTGGTCACAGTGCAACAGGGACTTTCCAAGCTGCAGTGGCAGTGGCCACCAACTTTTCCCCGCCCCCGCCCGGCCAGCAGGACACCACTGCCACAAGCCCAAACCAGGACCTGACATGGACGCACAGTGTCACAGGCTCTTGCTTCCTGTGCCCCGAGGCATTTTGAGTCTGGGTGACTCCCCAGGCCATGTGGGGATGCCCAGGGATGCTACAGCTGGCAGCAAAGATGCACTGGCTTCCCTGAAGCTTGGTCATTTCTAATGTCAATAACTACAATGGTTCTCTCACACCTGGAGGCTAATGAGTAATGAAAACCATTAAGGCCTATTTCAAATGTAAAAAACCTTTAGATAATGTACTAAATTGTTCAGAAGGTTGTTTTTTTAGTGGAATGCTACAGGATTTTCCTTATCCAGCATTGCTGGAGTTCCTGCCTTCCTCCCAGTGCCAGTGAGGACAAGGGTGGAGGGATTTCCAGTGTTGCTGAGAACTGGATGAGACTTCAGATCATCATAGCTGATTGCTGTTTCTGCTGCTACATCTTAAGCTAGCTGCCTGCAGAACTTACCTGGACTGTGAATTACCTGGACTGTGAACTTACCTGGACTTTGATTTAATTAATCTATTGAGCTTTGATCTTATCTGGACTGTGAACTTACTTGGATTGTGATTTACCTGGACTATGTGTTACTTATATACAATGTGAGCTATCTGTTGATGCAACGAATTTTGGTAGTACCGGGGTATTTTTCCTGATGGTGTCATTGGTGGTATAATTTTTCCAAGGGCTTCTTACTTGGACCCATCAATTGGCTTGATATCCTGGCATTTTGTATCTTCCCCCTTCTGCTTGTAGCAGGTTATCCACAATATGGCTAATAATGCTGGGCAGGTAGCCAATGATGGGTAAGATCCCATTACAATGGTACCAACCTAAGACAGGAAGCTGATGATTTGAGGTCAGACCATCTAATGATGGGTAAGGACCATATGCAGTATTGGACAACCTAAAACGGTCACAGTCCATAAGCCACATACTTGTTGTTTAAATTAAACAAAAGGGAGAAAAGATGACTGGCCACAGACAAATCAAGATGGCACCTGCCACTTTGCAAGAGGGAGTGGTTTGTGAAGTAATGCCAGCGAGCCATTAAGATGATAGAGGTTCCTTAATGACTGACTGCTGTGTCTATCTAGATTATGTCAATTAAGTTAAGCTGTGTGTAATCATTAAGATGATGAGGATTCCTTATTGGTTGACTGCTGTATCTAGTTAATGTTAATTAAGTAAAGCTGTGTGTAATTAGTATATATACTTCTCTGTCACTTAATAAAGTGGCTCCCGCTGTATCAACCTTCACAAGTTCCTTGTAACTTGCCCCCCCGGTTATTTTGCCCTGCCAGACTGCGGCACTACATTAAACAAGGTTTGTGGTAGCTGCTTGAAAATTGACATACTCAATTAGTTCTCAGTGCACTCTCTATGGTTTGTTCCCTTTTGAAGTAGCAATAACCAGAGACAAGGGAAAAAAAAAAAAAAA
>NW_026000571.1:0-2488 GCF_001458135.2 Marmota marmota marmota | reverse complement strand
CCCCTGGAAGAAACTTTGAGGACATAACCCATTAAATCTATCTGGGTTTGAACCAGAGACGCTTTACCACTGAAGTACATCCCCGGCCCTTTTTATTTTTCATTTTTTTTTTTTTAATTTTTTAATATTTATTTTTCAGTTCTCTGCGGATACAACATCTTTGTTTGTATGTGGTGCTGAGGGTCGAACCCGGGCTGCACGCATGCCAGGCAAGCGCGCTACCGCTTGAGCCACATCCCCAGCCCCTTTATTTTTCATTTTGAGACTGTCTTGCTAAGTTATCCAGGCTGGCCTCAAACTTGGAATTCTTCTGACTCAGCCTCCCTGGTCATCAGGTTTACAGGTGTGTGCTGCAATACCCAGATCAGTCGATGGGTTGATTGAATTTGGGGTACTGGGGATTTCTACCAGGGGCAATTTTGCACTGATCTATTCCCAGTCCCCCCCCATTTTTACTTCATATTAAAGAAATTTATTGTAAAATATGGTTTGCTTATAATATAGAACTTTTTTTTTTTTTTTTGAGACAGGGTCTCATTAAGTTGCTTAGGTCCTCATTAAGTTGCTGAGGCTGGCCTTGAAGTTGCAGTCCTCCTGTTTCAACCTCTTGAGTTGCTGGGATTACAGGCATGTACTGCATGCACCTATTATATTTTTGATATAGATTTCCCTAAGTTGTCAAGGCCGACCTTGAATTTGGCAATCTCTGGCCTCAGCCTCCCGAGTAGGTGGCATTAAGAGATATTTTAAATTTTTAGGAGAAGTTAGGGGAAAAAATATCCTCTCAAAATTTGGAGGTTTCTGGAGAACTGGGGTTGTGGCTCAGCAGTAGAGTGCTTGCCTAGCACATGCGAAGCTCTGGGTTCGATCCTCAGCACCACATAAAATTAAATAAAAATAAAGGTATTGTGTCCAAATACAACTTAAAAAAAAAAGTTGGGGCTGGGGATATGGCTCAAGCGGTAGCGCACTCGCCTGGCATGCATGCGGCCTGGGTTCGATCCTCAGCACCACATACAAACAAAGACGTTGTGTCCGCCAAATACTAAAAAAACTAAATATTAAAAAATTCTCTTTCAAAAAAAAAAAAGTTGGAGGTTTCTGAATTCAGTGTTCCCCTGGAAAATAGAAATGTCATACATCTCCATCAGTTGGAGTTAGGTAGAGGCACCTTTTTACACAGGGCATGTGTTTGCTAGTTTGTCAGCGACTCCATCAGTTCAACATCATTGGAAGTGTTAGCCTGGCTGTTGTAAACAGGTGAGTTTGCAAGTGTTGCCTAGGTGCATAGCCCATTTCACTGATGGTTTAAGGAAGGGAGCCAACTTGCCCAAGGTCACATACCAAGTAAGTGGAAGAACTAGTAACGTGAGTTCGTCTCTTAAGTCACTGCTATTATCATGACAATTCATTTTCTACAACAGTGGCAAGCAAAGAGTTGTGTATCTTCTCAGAATATATGTTCTCACAATTTTTGAACTGGTGGTCACAATAAGACATGTCTGAGTCAGCATATTTAAGAGTGAGGAATGGAAGGTGACTGGAAAGAGAAGTAGATTATATGCATCAAGAGGACAGTTGTTGAGTGGATGAGATGGTAGCATACTGTAGAGGCTTAGAAGATCAGAAAACCTGGGTTCAAGTCCTCTCTTATAACAAGCTCTTTGACCTTCAGCTTTTGGTCTTAGGTTCCACATCTGCCGCAGCCCGGCTGGCTGGGCAAAATAACCGGGGGGTGGGGTGACGAATAACTTGTGTACGTTGATACAGCAGGAGTAGGAGCCGTTTATTGCAGGACAGGAGCAGTATTTATACATTCCACACAGCTTATCTAATTAGCATAAACTAGATACATCAGTCAACCAATAAGGAATCTCCACACTTAATGGCTTGTTTTGTTACTTCTCAAACCACTCCCTCTGACATTTTGCCAGGCACCATCCAGACTTGTTTACGAACTTTAACATTCCCCTGGCAAAATGCCAGGTGTTATTTTGACTTGTTTACAGACTCTAACATTTCCCCCTTTTGTTTAATTTAAATAATGACCATAGTGGTTTTTACAGAAACACCATAAATAACCTGCTACAAACAGAAAGGGAGGATACAAAATGCCACAATACCAAGCCAATTGATGGCTCCATGCAAGAAGCCCTTGGAAAAATTATACCAGCAATGACACTGTTAGCAAAGATACCGAGTTACAATTTGTTGTAGATTACAGTTTGTTGTCTCAGTCCTGGTAAAGCAGTGTCTCAATAGATTAACTCACAGTCCAGGTAAATCACAGTCCAGGTAAGTTCTGCAGACAGCTGGCTTAAATCACAGTCCAGGTAAGTTCTGCAGGCAGCTAGCTTGATCCGAAGTCTCGTCTATTTCTCAGCCAAAGTCTCGTCCGGTTTTCAGCAACACTGGAAATTCTTCCACCTTGGTCTTTACCGGCACTGGGACGAAGGCAGGAACTCAGGATGGCTAAAGAAAATCCTGT
>NW_026000570.1:0-2488 GCF_001458135.2 Marmota marmota marmota | reverse complement strand
TAAGTTCTGCAGGCAGCTAGCTTGATCCGAAGTCTCGTCCAGGTCTCAGCAACACTGGAAATTCTTCCATCCTCGTCCTCACCGGAACTGGGACAAAAGCAGGAACTAGCTTCCAGGTGTGGGAGAACCATTGTAGTTACTGGCCTTGGAAACGATCAAACTTCAGAGATTCGGGTTGTCTTCCGCCTGCAGCGTCCCGGGCAGCCCCAGATGGCCCTGGGGAGAGTCCGGGGAGTGTCCCGGACTCAAACTGCCACCAGGCATGGGGAGCAAGAGCCTGTGAGACCGTGCCTCTGGGTCAGGTTTGGATTTGGGCTCTTGCAGTGGCATCCCGCTCCCCAGGCGGGGGGCAGGGAAGAGCCCGCTGCCAGCACTTGGAAAGTCCTTGCTGTGACGCCTAAATATAAAATCAAGTACTCTTTACTTATTAAATTACATAAGGTAATATATTTAAACATTATGTGTTTTCATAAATTGGTAAATGGAAAAAAAGTTTAATATTGCTTTGTGTCTGTGTCTTTGCTGAAACAAGGTTACTAAGAGTTAAGATTCTATCAGGTGTAATTTATATACAAAGAGTAGAAGAAGTTTCAGTTGGGTTTCAATTATAGTATTATAGTACCATAAAAAACATGAAAGTATTTCATCTTATTAAAGTGGAGTAATTTGTCTAAATTCAGAAATTTTATAAGGGTTGTTTCAGAATGTGAATTTATAAAAAGGGTAAACAGCTAAAAAAGAGATAAAAAGATTCAAGATGTGGAAATATGTTTTAATATGAAAGCTGAAGAAAAAAGAAATGTTTTTAGATGAGATAATCTGTGTGATAAAGTAAAAAGTTGTAAAATGTCTAAGTAAGTTACAAAAGTCTTTAAAAGGTTAAATTAAAGGTGGTTAAGATGCCTTCGTGGCGGAGGAAAGATTGCATCATTCAAAGCCTAGTTAATCTTAAAAGCATTACTTAAAAAAAAACATGAATATGGGAAGATAATAGGATAAAACCAATTTGGAGAAAGAATATTAGAAATTTGAAGTGAAAAACTTTGAAGACAGAAGTACAGGAAGGTGAAAAAAAAAGATAGAAAAGATGTAGGAAGACAAGAATTTTAAACCCACAATAGGAAACAAAAGAAAAGTAGGAGGAAAAAAAGCAACTAAGGGTGAATGTACAAACCTTAGATAAAAAAAAACTAGAAGATAGAAATAAGATAGAAAATGTCAAGTAAAGGTATTTCAGATAGAAAATGCAAAAGGCTAAGACAAGTATTAGATACAGACATTCAAGATAGAAAAAGGTAGAAGAGAGAAGTTTAAAGTCAAATATTGGATAAAATAGAAGAACAAGGAGATTATTAGTAATTTTTTTCAAAAAGCCCATCAATTTTAATTTCTGGTGGTGCAGAAATTAGAAGTCTCAGATGAGGGTGTTAAAATTTATAGACAAGAGCCAATTTAGAAAACATTAAACTAGAAGGAAATTGGTTTAAAACCACATCAAAAAATTAAAAGGACTAAAGTAATTCTAAAAACTAAGGCAAAATGCTTTTGGAAGACTTGAATTTAAAAAGATCTTTAAATTTCCAAAGGATGCATATAGGATATTTTGGAACATCATCCCTGAAGAAAAATCAGTTAATGTTTTACTTAAAAGGAATCCCATACAATCCACAGAGACAAAGCATAGTTGAAAGAGCTCAAACTATTAAAATGTACTTTTTAAAGCAAAAAGAGGGAATTGGGAAGGGGTATATATCCCCAAAAGATAAACTTAAAATAACCCTTTTTACTCTAAACTTTTTAAATTTGGATTCATCAGGACTTAGTGCTGCGGAAAGGCATATGTATCCAAAAAATGTACATAAGCCTAAGGTACTTTGGAAGGATATTCTAACAGGACAATGTAAAGGTCCTGACCCAGTGATTGTCTGGAGTCGGGGTTCTGTTTGTGTGTTTCCACAGGGAGAACAGCAGCCAATTTGGATTCCAGAGAGACTAACCAAAGCAATTTCTACAGACCAAAAAGAAGATGATTTGACTCAAATCCATAACAGCTGATATCCAGAGCTCCAGCTTGGCTATTCTTACATCTGCGACAGTGATTAACCAGGATGCTTTTTTCAATATCTATTTTATTATTGCCTTTTCCCACATCATAAAGTTCTATTTTATTTTTTGAGCTCATACAGACCTAGGTTAATGTTTTTCTGATCAGTTTTATTTTTTGACTGTGGAGTTTTTAAACATTGCAATGGAGATTTCACCTGTGCAAAGCTACAAGGCCTTTATATTGTCTTATGTGTTGTACGTTTGTGTGCACACTTGTGTTTTGTGTTGTATGTCTGTGTGTGCGTATGTCCATATATCATATATGAGGAGCGCTCACATATAAATGGATCCGAATTTTTTTTTATTCACCTAATTTTAATGGTTTAATTTAAATTGGGTAAACAGCTGTTGAGGATTGTTTTAATATGTGTACAAATAAGGA
>NW_026000569.1:0-2488 GCF_001458135.2 Marmota marmota marmota | reverse complement strand
TTGGCTTGTAGAATGAGAAAAGGTTAGTCCAAGGGATTTACAGTGGAACAAGGGCACCAGAGAGGAGTTTCCACATTTAACACTTGAGAGAAGAGGAGGGGCAAGCGCCCTTTGCACCACAAGGCTTGGGTCTCACACAGAAGGCCAGTTCCTTTGTCACTGGTCAGCAAGAAAGAAAATCAGGCAGGTGGAGTAAGAACTTCTTCCTCTACTCGGCATTGAACCTGCACAAAGGCAACTCTGGATTACTTGACTTGTCAACTGATATCTTCTAAGCACCAACAAGAGTGACTGGTTCATAGTAGACAATAAATATTCACTAAATTAATGAAGAAATGAATTAGAATAAGCATTTGTTAAACATCAACCATGTCTCCACATCTAGTCGATAATCATCTTTTTCCGTCTGAGAAGTAGAGGCTCAGATAAGCTCAAGTCAGTGGGATGCACATCTTGGCTTTAGCCTGAGCTCACTCTTCTGTGTCCCAACATATCCAGTGTCTTGTGACACCGAGGCTAACCTGGGATCTGGCAGGTTCCTCCCGTTGGCAGGGCAGAGCAGAGCAGAGCAGGGCAAATTGGGATCAGAATTGAGATATAGATTGAGCCAGGTAGTCTGACAGAGGACAACCCATCCAGAACCCTTGGTTGACCAAAGCAAGCCTGGAAGTTTCTGAGGAGAGATAAAACTTTCTCAGACCTAATATTCCTGGACTGTTTGGGTTTGCTTCCCTGAGCTGAACTTCCTGCACCAGAGCAATGCGACTGCGACCCTGTGGGTTCATCCTTCTGAGAAATGGTCTATGCCCTTCCATAAGCTTTCTTAGTCCAAAGAGCAGAAGGGAAACCTATTAGGTAATTCTTGCTCACTTCGCAGTGCATGTGTGACCTTGGGTGAATCATGTTTTTTGGTTTTTCCCTTCAGTGCATGAAAAAGGGGTGAAAATAATTACCTTTCAGAGGTGCAGAGAGAATCAGAGACAGTGAGTATAAAATATTTTGCTTAGTTTCTGAAACATCTGTAAGCCCTCCTAAGGCGAAGCTGCTACTGTTGCTCCTCCTTGCATTGGTATTTTATTCAAAGGTCTCCAGCTCGTCCACCACATCACTAGCTGACTGTGGGACCTAACATGGCCTGGGAACTATGTTGACAGTAATCTGAGGGTTCTGTGAGAAGGACTCTGCCCTTCATCTCAGTCCCCCAGATCTAAGACATGGCCAATAGTAGACTCCTGATACTGATTAGGTGAAAGAAAGACTGATTACCAAGGTGAACATGATTGCTCTATTCATAAGCTTGTAGTTCAATAACCAGGCTTCTGCAAGCACGAAAATACTAGAGTGTATACTCCTTCCTTTGGAACATGGACACTGCCTGAAGAAAATACAAATTCAGACCTACTAAGAAGCCAAAGCACAAAATAAGTGTGTAAGTGTATGTTTACTTGTTTGTTATGTTTTACTTTTAATCTGTATTATCACTGTGCCTATTTCAACCTTGGTGTTTATAGTGGCTCAAAGACACAGAAAATAGTGTGTGTGTGTATATGTGTGTGTGTGTGTGTGTGTGTGTATGAAAGTATGGAAAATACACACCAATATGTTAGCAGATTTTTTTAAGCGAAGTGTGCAGAATATTATGTACTACATAAATTTAAAATGTTGTAATTTTTTCTCTTTGCTTATGTATACTTTCCACCATTTCAATGGAGAAACCTGTTTTATTAAATTTATGTACGAATGTGAAGGTACTAGGATCCTCCAACTTATACTACTTTCCTTCCTTCCTTCCTTCCTTCCTTCCTTCCTTCCTTCCTTCCTTCCTTCCTTTCTTTCTTTCTTTCTTTCTTTCTTTCTTTGTAATAGGTTTAAAAATTTCATTTGTTGAGTACTTATTACATACAGAGAAAAGGAAGATGTTTCCAGTGTTCTGTTCTGGATTAGAGAGCCTATCATGTGCTTGGCACTCTTTCTTTCTTTTCTTTTTACATTCTCCAACACCCCCCCTTTTTTTGTATGAGGGATTGAACCCAAGGCACTTAATCAGGGAGCCACATTCCCAGTTCTTAGTTACACATGATAGTAGAATATATTTTGACATATCGTACAAACATGGAGTATAACTTCTCATTCTTGTGGTTGTACATGATGTAGAGATACACTGGTTGCGTATTCATATATGAACATATGAAAATTATGTCCGATTCATTGTACTGTTTTTCCATTCCCATCCCTACGTCCTTCCTCCACTTTACCCTCCTACTTGCCCTACCCCATCCATGCATACCTATATACGTGTAAGCTCATAACTTCAGCTTTCTAGGTATTTACAGAAAATTAATTAAAGTGGGTGGAAAATTACTTCAACTTCTGTGTATGGTCGCAGTATGTTTGCTTATGATCAGTTACTTGGTTAAACTTAGGGGCATCTGTATTCCCACAATCCCGGACAGCCGGAGCTGGAAGGACTGTGGGTGATCATTCAGTC
>NW_026000568.1:0-2488 GCF_001458135.2 Marmota marmota marmota | reverse complement strand
CGCCGCGCTGCGAGCCGCTCCTTTTCGCCTGAGGCGCGCGGGGCGCCCCCGCGAGCCCCGCGAGTGAGTCCTCGCAGCCCGGAGAAGGGGGTTCTGGGTTTTGGGTTGCACGTTTTCAAAAAATACCTAATGGTGAAAATGAGACAATGATTCCTGTATTGACATCAAAAAAAGCAAGTGAATTACCAGTCAGTGAAGTTGCAAGCATTCTCCAAGCTGATCTTCAGAATGGTCTAAACAAATGCGAGGTTAGTCATAGGCGAGCCTTCCATGGCTGGAATGAGTTTGATATCAGTGAAGATGAGCCACTATGGAAGAAGTATATTTCTCAGTTTAAAAATCACCGTATTATGCTGCTTCTGGCTTCTGCAGTCATCAGTGTCTTAATGCATCAGTTTGATGATGCCGTCAGTATCACTGTGGCAATACTTATTGTTGTTACAGTTGCCTTTGTTCAGGAATATCGTTCAGAAAAATCTCTTGAAGAATTGAGTAAACTTGTGCCACCAGAATGCCACTGTGTGCGTGAAGGAAAATTAGAGCATACACTTGCCCGAGACTTGGTTCCAGGTGATACGGTTTGCCTTTCTGTTGGGGACAGAGTTCCTGCTGATTTACGCTTGTTTGAGGCTGTGGATCTTTCCATTGATGAGTCTAGCTTGACAGGAGAGACAACACCTTGTTCTAAGGTGACAGCTCCTCAGCCAGCTGCAACTAATGGAGATCTTGCATCAAGAAGTAACATTGCCTTCATGGGAACGCTGGTCAGATGTTGCAAAGCAAAGGGTATTGTTATCAGAACAGGAGAAAATTCTGAATTTGGAGAAGTTTTTAAAATGATGCAAGCAGAAGAAACACCAAAAACCCCCTCTGCAGAAGAGCATGGATCTCTTAGGAAAACAACTTTCCTTTTATTCTTTTGGTATAATAGGTATCATCATGTTGGTTGGCTGGTTGCTAGGGAAAGATATCTTGGAAATGTTTACAATTAGTGTAAGTTTGGCTGTAGCAGCAATTCCTGAAGGTCTTCCTATTGTGGTCACAGTGACATTAGCCCTAGGTGTTATGAGAATGGTGAAAAAACGGGCCATTGTGAAAAAACTGCCTATTGTTGAAACTCTGGGCTGCTGTAATGTGATTTGTTCAGATAAAACTGGAACACTGACGAAGAATGAAATGACTGTTACTCACATATTTACTTCAGAGGGTCTGCATGCTGAGGTTACTGGAGTTGGCTATAATCAGTTTGGGGAAGTAATTGTTGATGGTGATGTTGTTCATGGATTCTATAATCCAGCTGTTAGCAGAATTGTTGAGGCGGGCTGTGTGTGCAATGATGCTGTAATTAGGAACAACACTCTAATGGGAAAACCAACAGAAGGAGCCTTGATTGCTCTTGCAATGAAGATGGGTCTTGATGGACTTCAACAAGACTATATCAGAAAAGCTGAATATCCTTTTAGCTCTGAGCAGAAGTGGATGGCTGTTAAGTGTGTACACCGAACACAGCAGGACAGACCAGAGATTTGTTTTATGAAGGGTGCTTATGAGCAGGTGATTAAATACTGTACTACGTACCTCAGCAAAGGGCAGACCTTGACTCTCACCCAGCAGCAGAGAGATATGTACCAACAAGAGAAGGCATGGATGGGTTCAGCTGGTCTCAGAGTTCTTGCTTTGGCCTCTGGTCCTGAACTGGGACAGCTGACATTTCTTGGCTTGGTGGGAATCATCGACCCTCCTAGAACTGGTGTGAAAGAAGCTGTTACAACACTCATTGCCTCAGGAGTATCGATAAAAATGATTACTGGAGATTCACAGGAGACTGCAGTTGCAATTGCGAGTCGTCTGGGATTGTATTCTAAAACTTCTCAGTCAGTCTCAGGAGAAGAAATTGATGCCATGGATGTCCAGCAGCTTTCACAAATTGTACCAAAGGTTGCAGTATTTTACAGAGCTAGCCCAAGACACAAGATGAAAATTATCAAGTCTCTACAGAAGAATGGGTCGGTTGTGGCCATGACAGGGGATGGAGTAAATGATGCAGTTGCTCTGAAGGCTGCAGATATTGGAGTTGCAATGGGCCAGACTGGGACAGATGTTTGCAAAGAGGCAGCTGATATGATCCTGGTGGATGATGATTTCCAAACCATAATGTCTGCAATTGAAGAGGGTAAAGGAATTTATAACAACATAAAAAATTTTGTTAGATTTCAACTGAGCAAGAGTATAGCAGCATTAACTTTAATCTCATTGGCTACATTAATGAACTTTCCTAATCCTCTCAATGCAATGCAGATTTTGTGGATCAATATTATTATGGATGGACCCCCAGCTCAGAGTCTTGGAGTAGAACCAGTGGATAAAGATGTCATTCGTAAACCTCCTCGCAACTGGAAGGACAGCATTTTGACTAAAAATTTGATACTTAAAATACTTGTTTCATCAGTAATTATTGTTTGTGGGACTTTATTTGTCTTCTGGCGTG
>NW_026000567.1:0-2488 GCF_001458135.2 Marmota marmota marmota | reverse complement strand
TATATATATATATGAAAAAAAGACTAAAAAGAACAAACATGTTAATTGAAATTGTCAAACCCCTCTGTTGGCCATGCAAAATCTTAGAGCCACTTTCAAAATTGGTTTGGTACTATACCTACATGAGGATACATTCTACTCTTTGACACCAAATATTCATAGAAATTTCGAACATGTAGCTTCCACTGCTGCTTTCACCAAACTAAACTGCATCTGACACCTCCTTTTACCATCCAGGACCCCTAAGTCAGGGCCCTGCAAAACCAATATCCTAATGAGCCTATTCCCAACCCCACAATAATTTCAGAGAAAAGCATAGATAAAGTGTCATAGTTGAGATTTGAAATCTTAATTAGAAAACAATATAAGAAAAGAAAAACTAAAAAGACCAAAAGAGAAAGTAGTGAGAGGGGTAGGAAAATAGATCTGAGAAGAAAGAAGAAACTGCTGAGGGTGTATAAGATGCAGAGATGGGAAAAGTTGGATCCAAAGTAGGAGAAGAAAGGAAATATTGTGACAGCATCATACTTTTGCAAATGGTCTCATTTTGGGAAATTCCTAAAAACAAGGAATTTATGGTGTAATCAGACAAGTATGCCACACACATGACTCTCTGCTCTTCAAGCTCTAGCAAGATGCCACATTTTTTCCCCTCAAAGCTTTTAATTTCTTCCTCTCCAGGCACATTTTATCCAGCTTAAATGTCCTGGTCTATATGAGCTCCCTCAGATTTTCTCCAGTAACTCATAACCACAATTTTTTTTTCTTCAACCTGTCCAACCAATTTATATGCTTAGATAATTTCTCATAACTAAACTTTAATGCCCCAACCCTGGCATTTTGAGATGCACCTCTGTCTTCTGTTTTCTGGATCACCCTCAGATTTGCTCCACCAATAATGCATCAAGCATGATTGTTTTTAGGTCTGGTTTCCTACACAGTAGGCTACCTAAGGCTACCCATTTTTAATATACTTAAATAAATAAGTGATCCCTGTTCTGTTTTTGTTTTGTTTTTAAAAAGAATATACTTTCAAAAAGCCAGTTGAAAAAAAAATAGTTGAAGTTTCCACTAGGGAGAAATCAAGATGACATGACTTTTTTTTTTTCTGTAGCATCATTAATGTTTTATTTCTTGAAAGAAATAGTGGTTAAGTGTTATGTTCCCATTGTAATAATTCATTGATCTGTATAATTTCAATTCTAATCTACTGTTGGCCTTGTTAAATAATATCAAATTCATTTCATAAAATGTGATGGGGAAGAGCATAACACAAAGATTATAAAAGGGTACTAGAGGGCTGGGGCTGTAACTCAGTAAACTGGGTCTGTACCTCAGTGGTAATGCACTTGCCTTGTAAATGTGAGGCACTGGGTTTGAACCTCAGCACCACATAAAAATGAACAAAGATACTGTGTTTTTATCTACAACTAAAAAATTTAAAAATGGTACTAGATAATACTTTGGGGGTAATGCCTAAATTAATTGATTATTGATCTGGTTATTTGGATGTGTTAATATGTCAAAAAATAAAAGTATACACCTTATATACACCTTAAATAGAGCTTGGGATATAGCTTACTCAGTCAAGTGCTGGACTCACATACACAAGGCCCTGGGTTTAATCCCCAGGACCACAGAAAAAATATGTATATAATTATATCAATAAACCTGAAAAAAATGTGTCTAAGTTGAGATTAAAAATAAAATACACTATTAAATGATAAATAAAAGTAAGGATTCAGTAGCTAAATATCAATCTAAATATTTTGGGAAAGGCAATTTTTATAAGTAGAGAATAAAATACTAACCAAAGGAGCAAAATTGAAAACATTAACAGTAAACAGAGCATAGAAATTATCAATAATGCTAGATGTAGCATTTAGAACACAAATTAAATTAAAAGAGCTCTGATAAATTTCAAAAGTAAAAATTTTATATTATTTATGCATTACATAATTGTAACTTTTAAGGTATATATAATGATACCTCAGTTAATGATGCAGATACATTCTGGAAAATGCATCATAAGGTGATTCTGTTATTTTAAAAATGATACAGCATACTGACACATTCTTAGGTGATATACCTAGGTTATAATTTAGACATTAGTGTACATGAAGTCCATTATTAATAAAAACATTGTTGCATATACAACTATAGTGATTCAACATTATAGCAATGATTATAGACCTCATAATTAGATGAATAATTAGCACTGTGGAACTAAAGACAAAATGCTCTAAAAGAATCTGGAAATTTAGGAAATGAAAAAAGAAAAAAACTGCACTGCATTAAAAATGAATAAAAGGGTACTTTAAAAAACTGCTGAAACAGTGGGGTATCTGCATAATAAAAAAATGTCATTGTATCCTTTTCTGATATGACGTATAAACCATTCACTGTAAAGAAATACTTTAATATAAATGAAAAACAGAAGATATGCCAAAGTGTTTTTAATAAGGTGTTTAAACATTTTAATTAGTAG
>NW_026000566.1:0-2488 GCF_001458135.2 Marmota marmota marmota | reverse complement strand
TGTGCCTACCTTGGAGGCGCGGGTGGCGGATCTTCCCTTCCATTTTAAAGAAATTTGTAGATTACAAAGTGTTTTTATACATCTTTTTTTTTTTTTTCCTTTTTCACTGTGGCCACAAAAGTTAGATAATAGCTTTATTTTAAGGATGAGGGCAGCAAGATTCCTCTGGGTAAGTCACCTACTGATGCTCATGTGTCTAAGCAGTGTCACATGGGAACTGGAGTCCAGATTTGTCCTGATTTTCTTATGTTAATCAGGATATCCTGCAGTGTTTGTCTTCCTTCCAGCTTGATTTATTGTCTTATCACCATCTCTTTCTCCCTTTCCTTTCCTTTCCTTTCCTTTTCTTTCTCACCTTCTATTTATCCACCCACCTTCTCTCAGTACCTTTTCCACTGAACTTTCCCTCCCACCTCAGGTGTGCTGTGGCTATTTACAGTGACTCCCGTAAGTCATGAAGTTTCCTTAGCCAACTGCCAAACACATTGGTGTAACCTTGAAGAACAGTTTAAGAACTAGATTGTAAGATCTTAGATCTGAGGAAGTTTATTTTGTTTTCTACCAAATTCTCAGGATTGAGTGCAAAGAAGATATTCAATAAATATTTATGGCTTGGATGAATATGTGGCTAAATGATTGAATAAAAACAACAAGTCCATTTGGGCACTTAGTAACTTTCTTTTGTATTTATTTATTTATTTATAGAGAAGAGAGAGAGAGAGAGAATTTTTTAATATTTATTTTTTAGTTTTCGGTGGATGCAACATCTTTATTTTTATGTGGTGCTGAGGATCGAACCCAGCGCCCCGCACATGCCAGGTGAGCACGTTACCACTTGAGCCACATCCCCTGTCCCTATTTATTTATTTTTGTTCTAATTAGTTAGACATGATAGTAGAATGCATTTTGACACATCATACATAAATGGAGTATAAATTCTCATTCTTCCAGTTGTACATGATGTAGAGTTACACCAGTCAGGTAGTCATATATGGACATAGAGTAACAATGTCAGATTCATTTTACTGTCACTTCTAGCCCCATACTCTCTCCTCTCCTCTTACTCTCCTATGCCTAATCCAAAGTACCTCTATTCTTCCCTAACTGCTCTTCACTATTGTGAATTAGTATCCGCTTATCAGAGAAAACATTTGACCTTTGATTCTTTGGGATTGGCTTATTTCACTTACCATGATATTCTCCAGTTCCATCCATTTACAATAATTTCATTCTCCTTTAAGGCTGAGTAATATTCCATTGTGTATATATTACACAACTTCTTTACATTCATCTGTTGAAGGGCATCTAGGCTGGTTTCATAGTTTAGTTATTGTGAATTGAACTGCTATAAACATTGCTGTAGCTGCATCACTGTAGTATGCTGATTTTAAGTCCTTTGGGTATAAACTGAGGAGAGGGGTAGCTGGATCAAATGGTGGTACCATTCCAAGTTTTTGCAATCCCACCAGTAATGGATAAGTGTAGCTTTTCCCCCATATCCTCGCCATCATTTATTATTACTTGTATTCTTGATCATTGCTATTCTGACTGGAGTGAGATGGGATCTCAGTATAGTTTTAATTTGCATTTCTCTATTGCTAGAGATATTGAACATTTTTCATATATTTGTTGATTGATTATATTTCTGCTTCAGTTCCTTAGCTCATTTATTGATTGGGTTGTTTTTTGGTGTTAAGCTTTTTGAGTTATTTATATACTTAGTAACTTTTAATTGACTTTTATACAATTGCTAATAAATGGTCCACTCTGCTCTCAATTTGATAACTGGTTTTGAAGATAGAGATGTGTTGGGGATTCCTTTTCTGTGTTGTTTGGTATTTGTGTTGCTAATCATTAGAATCACTATGCCCAAGAGGTAAAAAGTACTTTAGATACCCTAGGCATCCACAAGATTTCAGGTTCATGTGAATGTTTTATCTTGCTTTCTCTCTTTTCTTAAAGAATGACATGTTAAATCATTATTATAAAAGAATAATTTAAAAATTCATATTGCCCTCAGCTTACTTACTTTAGAATTGATAATATTTTACATCTCAACCTATTTTAAAGAATTTTGGGTTTATCTTCTCAAGAAGTAAATTCGGATCTTTTCTATACACACAGGAGTGCATACAGCTGTCCACTGTGAGTTTTCATGAGCTGCTGCACTCAGACTAAGCAGGGCAAATGGCTAGCAATAGGCCATTGTGATTCTCTAAAGGGCTTTCAGTCATAAAGGCAATTGCCTTATAAAGATCAAGAGTAAGAGTTAGGGGGGAAATAAGACCTTTCAAGTTTTATAGAATTTGAGATTTATATATTGAGATAGATAAAATAACTGGTTCTTGCAAACTTTATTACCAGTGTATTATGATCTTTACATGATATTTCAGTTTTCAGGACATTTAAGAATTTTTATGTATATTTAGTACAATGACAGTTTATATATATATATATATATATATATATATATATATATATATATATA
>NW_026000565.1:0-2488 GCF_001458135.2 Marmota marmota marmota | reverse complement strand
TTTTTTTTTTTTTTTTTTTTTTTTTTGGTACTGGGGATTGAACTCACATTCTGCTGAGCAACCTTTTTTTATATTATTTAAATTTTGACACAGGGTCTCACTAAGTTGCTGAGGCTGGTCTCAAATTTGTGATACTTTAGCTTCTGGAGTCTCTGGGATTATGGGGGTGTGCCACTATGCACAGCTAAGGAGTACTTTGATTATGGTTTTCATCTGGTTTAGTAAGATGGGAATTGTTTGCTAAATAGGAGTCACTTTCCTTTATACTCATGGTGCATACTCTTGCTTCTAGGTCAAGGTGACCAGATAGTAAAGAAAAATTAGCCTTTCTCTTGGTAATCCTCTCAAATCACAAATATGTTGAGAGTTGAAAAGGGGTTTGGAACATTTGCTATAGGAAATTGCAGCTGAGGAGCCGCTGCAGTTCCATCTTCCTGGCAGCTGATGCTTACTAGTCCCCAGAGTCAGCCAGGATGAACCCCAGGTGGTGTGGTTGAAGCAAATGATTAGATAGCTCTAGTCTTTTGTAGAAGAAGTGAAGAAATGATGTATTAAGTCACTTCTTTGATTTTTTTTTTTTCTTTCTTTTTTTTTTTTTGTCAGCAGTTGTAGATTTGAACAAGGGTTGGGGGCAGGCTGGAGGTCTGGAGTGTGGGGTCAAACAGAGGAGCTGTTAAGGTAACCACACTCAAATTAGGTGATTTATAGTACCCAGGAATCTATTCCTGTAAATGGTGGTCTTGTTGATAACGCATTAATAAAATGAGGTTTTAGGCATCCTGGTCAAAAGATTCTGTCACTAGATCCCCAGTGCCAAACCATCAAAAAAACATTGTCACTATATGAGTATTTGCAATTCCTTTTCTTATTGTAGTCCTGGTTTGCCTCATTTGTGTGTTGAAAAGGTTAAGAGATGTTAGATCTGAAAATCAGGTAGGCCTAAGAAGATTCAAGGTGGGGAACTTTTTGTGTGAAGCTGCTTGACTACTGTGGGTAGGAGTGGAATTTCCTTTTACCCCTAAATTATAGTGACTCCTTGCAACTTGCAGTCAACAGTCACAGCTGGGTGATCAAACATGAAGTAGCTGTTTAATGAGAAGCAGGCACTGGGAGCTTTCTCCTGAAAAACAATCACAGGACATGCTCGTGCCCGAGAAGTCATTCCTTGGGAGGACCTATTGTTTAAACGAGGTGGGGGTGACTTTCATCAAAATGGACAGTATGTATATTGTGATTTGGAGGACTGAATTACTTTCTTCCCTGCTGTTGTTAATTTCAAGCTTTTCTTTAAAAGGAATTCTCTGAATGGTGCAGTGGGATTCATTTAGAGGAAAAAGCCCCATGTAACCACAATTAGAAGTTAAGTGCCCAAGAGCAGAGCCAGTTGCTGGAGAGACAAAGTGACCTAATCAGTTGCTTTTCAATCATTAGATCCTACAGGTGATCCCAAGAGAGAATAGGCTGCTTAGTGAGCTCACGAAGCACTAGTGTAGAAGATGAGGGCTCTTAACTGGGGAGGACTTAACCTGTAGAATCCACGCCTCTTAATTTCCCTATTTCACTTCCCCTCGGTGCCCTTTAGTTTTAATTAGGATTGTGTATACACAGTCCAGTTTGCCAATCCCCTTAAAGTGGCAGGTCCATGACATTTTCTGCCTGTTACTCATGCTAAGTATATGACTTGAAATTAGAGGGACTCTTATTTGATCAGTTGCCTTTACTGGCTGCCTCACTGAAAGAATTTACTGGATAAGGGCATGCTGGCTATCATTCAGTTGGGCAACATTGTTTATTTATTTATTATAGTTTTATTTTATTTTATGTGGTGCTGAGGATCGAACCCAGGACAACATTATTTAATACCCATTTTGTGCAAATGTGGCAAGTAGAGCCAAATAAGATGGTTTCTACTCTCTAGGAGCATTGACCCACATGGGAATGAAATAAAGTGTGTAGAGCAACAAGCAGTATGGGAACATATAAAGGACAGAACAGTTGTGAGAAGGGACATGAGAGAAAGCATTTGAGCCAGGTTATAAAGATGAATAGTAGTCCAACAAGTTTAGAAGACAGGACATTTCAGGAAGGTCACACTGTGGGCAAAGACACAGAGCATAAAAAGTGCCTGGCATGTTTGGAAAAAATGTGCCTGATATAGATAATATTTTAAAATGAGCTGAAAATGAGGATGAAAGGGAAGTTGGCATGCTGGATCTTGAAAAACCTTGAGTGTCTTGCTCTACCACTGAGTTATACCCCCAGCCCAACAACATTTCTTGAGTATTTCCCCATGTCTTTAAAATTATGTAACACATTTTCCCAGGTGCAATGGTACATACCTGCAATCCTAGCAACTTGGGAGGCTGAGGCAGGAGAATCACAGATCACACATTCAAGGCTAGCTTCAGCAGCTTAGATCCTCTAGATTGTCAGCAACTTAATTAAACCCTGCCCTCACATGCACACCCCCCCCCCCCCCCCAAAAAAA
>NW_026000564.1:0-2489 GCF_001458135.2 Marmota marmota marmota | reverse complement strand
CCCTTGAGTTCAGTACTGGGGAAAAAATATACATACATATATATATGTATACACACACACACACATAAACTCACACATGCACACACATTTCCATTTCTCTTGAGTAAATATTTTAGCGTAGAATGACTAAATTAAACAGCAGATGTATATTTAACTTTGTAAGAAACTTCCAAAATGTTATCCCAATGGAGCTGTAATTTTGCATTTCCACCATTAGTGCATAAGAGCTAATGGGTGTTAAGTATCCTATTGTAGTTTAAATTTGAATTTCTCTGATTACAGATGTTGTTGAATATCTTTTTTTAAATATATTTTTAGTTGTAGATGGACCCAATACCTTTATTTTATTTTATTTATTTATTTTTATGTGGTGCTGAGGCTAGAACCCAGTTCCTCATACGTAAGAGGCAAGCGCTCTACTCCTGAGCCACAATCCCAGCCCAAATATCTTTTAATTAACTTATTTTCTACCAGTACATCTATTTTGGTATAGTGTCTATTCAAATTTTTTGCCTGTTTTAAAATTAGGGTTGAATTCTTATTATTGAGTTTAGAGAATTTAAAAATGCATTCTGTCCTTTTTTTAGATATTAAATCCTTTATTAAGTGTTTTATTTGAAAATATTTCTTCCCTGTATGTGTCTTGGCTTTTCATTTCTTTACCTTATATTTTGAAGAGCAAAAAATATTATTTTGTTTTGTTTTGAGACAGGTCTTGCTATATTGCCATGCTGGAATTGAACTTATAGGCTCATTTGATCCCTTGCCTCAGTTTCCCAAATAGCTGGGATTATAGGTATGTGTTACCAGGCCTGATGTGTTAGTCAGGTTTTTGCCAATGTGACCAAAATACCTGACAAGAACAACTTGGAGAAGGAAAAGTTTATTTTAGCTCACATTTCAGAGATTCAGTGTATAGTCAGGCAGCTCCATTGCTTTGGACCTAACATGAGGCAGAACATCATGGCAGAAGGGCATGGTGGAGAACAGTTGCTCAGCTAGAGCAACTATTAGAGAGAGGTAGGGACTAAGGTGGAGAGAGAGAGAGAGAGAGAGAGAGAGAGAGAGAGAGAGAGAGAGAAAACAAAAAAACAAAGGACCAGGGATAAAATATAATCCCCAAGGACATACCAACTTCCTCTAGCCATGCCCTACCCTCTCTTTAGTACCATCCAGTAATCCATTCAAATTATTAATCCATCAAATGGATTAGGTTATAGCTCTCATAATGTAATAATTTTACCTCTGAACATTTCTGCATTGCTACATGAGCTTTTGGGCAGATATCTCATATCTAAACTGTAACATCTAGCTAAGAACAGAAGTTTGTATGGTTTCTTTTGTTTGTTTGTTTTGGTACCAGGGATTGAACTCAGGGGGCACTTGCCCACTGAGCCACATCCCCAGCCCTCTTTTGTATTTTGTTTAGAGACAGGGTCTCACTGAGTTGCTTAGCACCTCGATTTTGGTGAGGCTGGCTTTGAACTCATGAACCTCCTGCCTCAGCCTCCCTAGCCTCTGGGATTACAGGTGTGTGTTACCATGTCCAGCAGAAGTTTTTAATCTTAGTCTAGTTTATCAGTTTTTCTTGTATGAATTATTCTTTAAAAGTTTATCTAAAAAATCTTTACCTAACCTAAGATCACCAAGATTTTCTCCTAGAGTCTTAAAATTTTGTTTCACATATAGGTTTATGGGCTATTTTTAGTTAATTTTTTATATGTAGTGAGGTGTTAATTGAAATTTTTTGCACATGAATAGCTAATTGTTACAGCATAATTTTTGAAAAAACTATCCTTTCTTCAGTGAATTGCCTTTGTTGAAAATCTAGTTGTTGGACTGGGGATGTGGCTTAATGGTAGGGCACTTGCATGGCATGCATGAAGCCCTGGATTTGAGTCCTACCACTATGGGGTGGGGAGCTAGAGAAAAAGAAGAAGAAGAAGAAGAAACAAAAGAAAACCCAGTTCCTTCATAGGTGTAGGTGAAATTACTGGATTCAATTCTGTTGATGTATTCTTCTGTCATTACTCCAATAACACAGTCTTCATAACTGTAGATTTAATGTTAAGTCTTGAAATCAGGTAGTATCAGTCTTTCAACTTTGTGGGGTTTTTTGTTTGTTTGTTTTGGTGGTACTGAGGATTGAACTCAAGACTTCATGCATGCTTAGCACATACTCTACCACTGAGCTACATCTCTAGATTTGTTTAGGCTATTCTAGGTCTTTTACATTTCCTTATGATGTTTAGAATCTGGGTGTCAATTCCTGCAAAAAAAAAAAAAAAAGGCATCTGGAAATCTGATTGGGATTGTGTTCAATTTTAGATCAATTTGGAGAAAATTTACATTTTGACAATATTGAATCTTTCCATTTATTTGTCTTTAATTTTATATAAAACATAAAAATATTTCATAGTTTTTATCCCTAAGCATTTGTTATTTTTGATGCTATAGTAAAATGGTATTTTTTTTTTTTTTTTTTTTTT
>NW_026000563.1:0-2489 GCF_001458135.2 Marmota marmota marmota | reverse complement strand
TATATATATATATATATATATATATATATATATATTCCTATATCTTCCTAGTCATCTCTCCCTGCTTTTTTCTTTCTTATTTACTTTAAAGAATTTTCTAAATTGTGAAATAATTTAAAAACTTGTTTTTATTTTCTCTGCCTTATTCTGAATTTTGGTGTTCTAGGTAATGGTTGCATAATATCATTAATCATCTCTATAAGTAAAGATATTAGCAACTTCTACTTTTCATTTAATCTGAATTATAATGAATAGTGTCACTTAAAATCAATAAAGAAAACAAGAACAAAATAACTCTACCATTTATGAGAAACCCATATTGGTGATGTTGGTACAGTGTAGGTTAAAAGTGGCTTCACTTCCTCACTTTGCCTACTGTTTTGTTTTCTCATAAAATTCATTAAACACCGTATGTACTATGAATGTACAATAATGCATTTCCTGTCATTTTCATCCTTAACATCAGCCTCAGTCTATTAAGGTAGAATTAATGACCAATTATTGTGATAATTTCCTCCTACTGCACATCAAAAATTCTCCTCAGAGCTATATCACCCTTATTCTGTAGAGAGAGGAGATTACCTAAGTGCCTCCTCACCTCCCCAACCACCATTGTTTAGAAGACAGACACCTAGCTCAATCTGGGTTATGAATTATTATAGGAAAATATGAAGCTGATGAATAAAAAATATATATTTAAAACCTATAGATTCTAGACTGAAAAACTCAATGTTGGATCAAAAGCCAACATTGGACTGCTTACGTTAGAAAATCTAAAGACAGTTGATTCTATCAAGGAAGAAAATATGCAGAGAAAAAGAAAACAAATTTAGAAGAAGAGAGAGAGAGAACAAGCAAGAAAATTTATTTTCAGTATCATCATATTTACCAGTCCAATTTTTTTATGAGACTTAGTGAAATGTCTTAATTACTATGAATTTTCCCAGCAAGAGGGATGACCTATAAAACAGAATTTGTTGACTCCTATAATCACCATGCTTAAGTAGTTTACAATTTATAATGATCTATATAATTAAATACAACATTTTTTGGAAAAAAATATTATAGATGAGACTTCTCGGAGTTTGTTACCTCATACCAGACTTGAAAGATACTCTTGCCCAGAAAATTGGGTAGAAATTGCTTAGATCAGTTATGATCCAGCCCAACTCTGTTTCATACCTGGAGACTGTAAGTTGACTACAGTTGGGAAAAACTCCACTTCTTCAATTATCCCTCTTTTTTATTGTTGTTGTTGTTGTTGTTGTATATATCCTATACCTGGCTAATTCTAATGAACAGAAAAACTATAGGACTCTGAAACAGTTCTCAAGAAAACATGTTTTGATGCTTCTTGGGAGATGAGGCAAGTGGCGTGCAATCATTCTAAACAATAAACTTGGCTTAAAGTTAAAGTCCAGTGCCTAAGCCAGCTCTGTCCAGGCACACTGTGCATTTCTGTATTCTATAAACACCTGGCCAATTTCAATGCTTGTTCACATTCATTTTTATGCACATGCTTTATGGTTTTCTTGATGAAAGCCATGTCATCAAAGAAGATCTTACTTCTTTTTCTTTCTGGATGGTACACATATTCATAAAGATGAATGATTTAATGATGAAGGAAAAGAGGTTAAATAAAATAATTTCATACCGAAGAGGGCTGTCTCAGTAGTGATGAATATAAAACACAAAATTTTATGTATTTATAAAATACAATAAAAAATATACAACTTTGATAAAAAAAGTCCACTTTTCTTTTTTCTTTTTAAAGTTTTTTCCTATGTTAACAAGTTATACGAAACTGATATCCACAAGAAAATTCTTAGATATGCCTGGTATTGCTACTTTAAACACAAACAAAAAAATAAACAAGCATTCTACTCACAGATGATGAACTAGAGAAAATGTGTAAACCTTAACTGAAAAATAGGTGGATTTATATAGACCCACTTTTCATTCTTGACAAAAGATTAAAAAAAATCTTTTCCATCTGTGTTTTCACCAAAATACTTGAATTGTGAGATTATCCTAATAGCTTCTAAGTATCCCTCAGGTGCTCCCTTCTGATAGTACTCCATGTTGGCCTCCAGATTACACTGAAATAGCAACAGCAACTGATAAAGGCCCACCCAAGGTGAGGAACAACAGGCTTGGTATAGCCTTCCTGTGGCTGATTGCACTCCTGTCAAAGTATTAATTGTCCTTTCCCACTGGGAGCCCCTTTTTGTAGGCTCTTTCTTTGAGGAAGAATCATTCTCTGCTGTATTGATGTAGGTCCTGATCATGTGATGTGCCTTAGACAATGAACTTGGGAGAAAAGTTTGCACTTCTGACTTAAAAGGCAGGGTAGGTCCCCTTTTATTCTCTGTTCGCATTTCTCAACTAGAAGCTGTTCCACCAGCTTATTCCCAGCCTGGAGATGGCACAAGCAGAGCTGAAACAACCAGGATGGATGGCAAAATATATATATATATATATATATATAT
>NW_026000562.1:0-2489 GCF_001458135.2 Marmota marmota marmota | reverse complement strand
ACACCACACACACACACACCACACATCATACCACACACACAGACACACCACACCCCCCCACACACACACCACACACACACACCCCACACATGCGTGCACGTGTGTGAGCTCAATACCTCTCCCAGGAGAGTCTTACCTTCTGGCGGAGCCTCTGTGGTGCCTGCCCTGATCTCTTCACTTCTAGAATCTTCTGTGCTGCTGCCGCTGGCCAAGTGGGGAGAGGTGACGGGGGGAGGCTGGGGGAGGCTGGGTCTCAGGGCCACGACCTACGGAGGGGAGCGGAAGAGGGTCCTGTGCATGTGCCCAGCAGCCACGGCTCGATGGCGGGCTGGGAATGGCTCCGTGTGGGCGTCCGCAGGTTAGAGAGCCCCGCTGTCCGGGAGGAGGCCGGCCTCTGCAGAGCCCTTGGCTCAGGATGTGGGGTGGTTTCGGCCCCCAGCAGGTCCCCAACCCCAAGCCTCTGCGTTCTGAGCACCAGGGACAGAGGCCCCTCGGTCGTGGGGACCCGGGAGGGCCAGACAGTGCCACACAGCAGTGTTCCAGGGGACCTGTGGCCACACTGGGGAGATGTCCTCCTTAGGGTCACAGCGGGACTATCTGCCTGGCCCAGCCTCCAGCACGGTGCTACCAGGGTGAAGCAGCCTGCTCTGAAGACCACCTCCCTGGTTCCCAGGTGGCTGTGCTACATCGAGGACACAGACTGGCCGTGGCCAGCAGCCTCCCAGCCATGCTGTGTGGCCTGCCTCCTGGGGACACCATTGGTGCCGTGGCTCATGGACACAGTGGGCACCCAGCCAACTGCTGGCCCCACAGAGCCCCAGGCCTGTGGGGGGACACCAGGGGCCTCCTGGGACCCTGCCAACTGCTGGCCCCACAGAGGCCCAGGCCTGTGGAGGGAGACCAGGGGTCCAGGCTCTGTACCTCCTGGGACAGGGCTCAATGTAGCTCCTCTGCTCGGCTGGGCCCCTCAGGAAGCCCCTGTGGCCTCTCCTGGATGTTCAGTTTAAAGCCTGTCTGTTCCCCAGGCCATCTACAAGCTCATGGGCAACAGGAGGCCAAGGGCACCCCAGGCCAGAGGGCGTGACCAGGGCCGGGCCTAGGGCCCCCTCACCAGGGCCAGAGGGCACCTCTGGAGCATGGAGGCCAGTGGACCTGCCCTCGGCATGCCCCATTAGCATGAGCACACGGGGAATCATGCCAAGGTGTGCATGCCCCCTACTGCTGGTTGGGCCGGGCAGGGCCAGAGGCCCGCCCTGTGCCCAGGAGGAGGTCCCACCTGTGCAGCTACTCACCGCTCCCTCCCTGCGAAGCTGGTCCTCCTCCTCGAGGCCACTTCCAGAGTCTCCTGATGCCTGCAGATGGTGGGGAAGCGAAGAAGGAGGTGTGACCACAGCCCACCCCAGCCCAGTAAGGCCTGGAAGCCACAAGGCCATTTGTGTGTCCGCCTGTTGGTCAGGCAGACTTGTCTAATCTGACCAAGTGGACCATCCTGCAGAGGACGGCTAGGACCCATGGCTTTCCTGCCGCCTGGCCACCATCCTGTGGCTGCCGGGAAGGAAACCAGGGGCAGGCAGGTGCTCAGGAGCAGCTCTCCTCCACTGCCTGCCCAGGCCGACAAGCACGGAGTGGACTTGGCCTCTGAACAGAGTCCTGCACTGGACGGCCTCTGCTCTCCACGGCGCCCCTGGCTGGGCAGGAAGGCCCAAGGGGTGGCCCTTCTCTCTGCCAGGGTGTTGTGAACTTAACCCAGCATCTGGGCCCACCAGTGACCTCCGTGTCAAGGCTGGGGTTGAGTGCCCACAGCCTGAGCAGCCGTTTGTCCTGGCCACCGGCTAAGATCCGACCACATCCTGGACTTCCCTCCGGGAACAAAGCAGTAGCTTCATCACACACACATGGAAACACGGCCGTGAAGTGGTAACACGTCTGCCCACCGCCAGCCTCGGCCGGGCTCAGGGGAGTGGACACATGGGGTTGTTCCTTAGGTACTGCGAGTCTGAGCGCAGCCCAGCTGCACCCTCCAGGCTGCCAGTGACCTGCTGGGGCTCCCCACGGCATCCTGAGGTCTGCTCTGTGTTCCGTGGTCACCAGTGGGAAGCTCAAGGCCAGCAGCAAGGACAAGCTGTCCCCGGCTCCTGGCACCCAATGCACATCTCGGGGGACTTTCCCCAGCACATCACTTGGGACCCCAGGGCAGGGCCACCTCCCCCAGCCCCACCACCCATGGGGACCTGTCCCAGTCCCGTGGTCACTCACCCCATCCTCGTCATCGTCCTCCTGGTCCAGGCAGCGCAGGGGGCTCACCTGGGGGTCCCCACGCACCGTCAGCTCTGCGATCATTCCCTAGACACAGAGGGTGAGGGGTCACCGTGGCTCCTGGGGCAGGCACCTGGGTGCAGAGACCCAGACTCCTGCTGGCCCCACGCCCAGCCTGGAGCGCCTGAGCCCAACCCCAGCACCTCAGGAGGGCGAGGGGGCCCCGGGCTGTC
>NW_026000561.1:0-2489 GCF_001458135.2 Marmota marmota marmota | reverse complement strand
AGAGAGAGAGAGAGAGAGAGAGAGAGAGAGAGAAATTAAAGAGAAACTATATAAATTAAAGGGAAAGGAGAGTGTGAGATATGAGCAGACAGTTCCTACAGGCTTGTTCACACAAAGAAAGAAAAAACATGGGAGTGGAACAGACAAGGGAAGTTTAGGCTTTCTCTATCTCTGATATCCTGCCTCTCTCTTTAAAATAAGCCAGGCAAAGGAAGACAAAAACCACATGTTCTCATTCATATATGAAAGCTAAAACACACACATACACACAGACACACAGACACACACACACCCCCCTTAATTTTTTTAAGAGAGAAAGAGAGAGAGAGAGAGAGAGAGAGAGAGAGAAAGAGAGAGAGAATTTTTTAAAATATTTATTTATTTATTTTTTAGTTCTCGGCAGACATCTTTGTTTGTATGTGGTGCTGAGGATAGAACCTGGGCCGCACGCATGCCAGGAGAGGGAGCTACCGCTTGAGCCACATCCCCAGCCCCACACCTTAATCTTATAGAGGAAGAAAATAGAATTGTAGTCTACAGAATCTGTGAAAAGAAGAGAGGAGGAATAGAGGGAAATTGGATAACAGATACAAAAATTCTCTTAGGAGGAATATTCTATTCTATTCTGATTCCTACCAGACCCTTCCTTCCAAAGGTTTCTCGTCCTCCAAATAGGCTGGTGGCCAATCCTTTAACATATGGACTTTGCAAACATTAAAGATCCAAACAATAACAAAACACTTGAAGCATTATTCTAAATTTGAAGAATGTCTTCTATAGAGAAAATTCTAAGTTCGATTTTCACTCTTGCTCCTTTCTACTTATATATTTGCCACTTACTCCTTTTATTTCTCAGCACCTTTTATTTGTGGGAACTTTGCTAGATGCTTTCACATTCACTTTCTCTTTCAATTTTCTCAACAAAACTCTGAGATATAATTATAATATTGTACAAACCATGAAACAAATGAATTAGTGAGTCCCCTCAGGTCACATATCTAGTATTTAAATTGGAATGTAAACCCAGGCCACTCTCTTTCCAAATGTAACATTTCTTTGCTGTGTTTGAATTAGTAATGTTAAAAAAAAAACTCAAAAAGTTTGGTTGAAACTGAACACAAAAATTTTAAATATATTTGAGATGTGACTGAGTTGATGGAAGGATAGCCCTTCTGAGGCACCTTTGAATAACTCAAGAAATGTTTCTGACTACTACTTGCTCTGTATGCTTAGGAAAGCTTCCTATCTCTGGGTCTTGAAGATCCCCATCTGCTAAATGGGGAAAATATCATAAACATTCTAAGATTCCTCTAAGAAGTCACCAAAGGATCACAGACAAAATGAATAGAATAGCCTGATACCTGTACCAAAATAAATATTGAGGCCTTTTTACTTTGTTCCTAACTTCACATCTAAATACCTCTTTAAACCCTGAGAAAGAAATGGAATCAATTCCACATGACAAAACTGATCAATAGAGAGTCTTCAGAACAAAGCTGCATTTTTCATGCTTCTCTTTTGTAGAATAGAGGTTATTGACTGAGCCACACTATTATCAGGATAATACCAAGGTACTAGCAAGTTATGCTTTCAACAATGATATAGCAATATTCTTATTAATAGTTGCATGTAAACAATAGAGAATGGTACAAAATGAGGAGGCTGGGGCGATAGTTATTGTCATCACTTTTGGAACAGTATTTTGAACCCCAAATACTTAAAAATCTTTCTTCCAATTGCAGTCCTGTGTATCCAGATGATGGAGTCAGATGCCATTTCTTATAATCAGGCTCCATCTTCTGAAAGTGATGTACTGGGGAACTTATATTTTGTGAGTAAGCATCATATTCTAGGTATTATGGCAGATATTTTATATACCTTTTCCTCTTTTTTTATCATAATGAGCATGTGAGGTTAGATAATATTATGCATGCTTTATAGATAAAGAGAACAAGGCTTAGAAAAGTTATGTCCTATTTCATTAATCTAGAAAGTGACCAAGATAGAAGCAAGGTTGCAAAACTGGTAGAGGCAGTTACCTATCTATTAATCTCAGTAACCTATTTATGCAAATTGGCCTAAGAATTTATAATTTTTTATACATAATGAGATATGAAAAAAGTATTATAAGTAAAAAACAAACAAACCATCAAGAATTAATCCCTAGCAAGTCATTGGAGAATAAATACTTGGAAAAGAGTGTTATTTAACTCATATTAAATAATTTGTGCCTGCAAAAAAAAAAAAAAAAAACGTATTCTAAGTAGGAAGTGATATAATTAGTTCTGTGTTTGCAATAGATGACCTGGCTGCATTGTGGAGTATGACTTTCAGGGTAGGAAACTGTATATATTAGAAGTATTTTCCCTTTTATTTTGGTGACTGAAGGCTGCTGACCCAATGGGAAAAAGAGTTCTCATCATTCTATGAATATGGAGTCAGCTTGGTGATTGGCCCTCTTTGATGTTTTTTTTTTTTTTTTTTTTTTT
>NW_026000560.1:0-2489 GCF_001458135.2 Marmota marmota marmota | reverse complement strand
ACCTATGATTAGTGTTAGAGTCAGAATAAGGTTAAGGGTTATGGTTAGGGTTTTGGTTGTGGTTAGAGCTAGAATGAGGACTAGGGTTAGGACTATTAATAGGGTAAGTGTTCGCGTTAGGATAAGGAATAAAATTAGGATTAGGATTAGCATTCGTTTTAGGGTTTTGCATAGGGTAAGGGATAGGGTTAGAGCTAGGGATAGGGCTAGGGTTAGGGTTACATCTATGTTTATGGTTCGGATTAGGGCTACTTTTGTGTTAGGGTTATGTCTAGGGTTAGAACAATGGCTAATAAAAGAACTATGGTTTTTAGGGTTAATTATAGGGTTATGGTTATGGGTTAAACCTTGAGTATTAGGATTAGGTTTAAGGTTAGGGTGAAATTTAGAGCTAGTGTTAGTTTTAGGTTAATGGGGTCAGGTTTAGTTTTAGGGTTAGAGTTAGAACTCGAATTAAGCTAAGGTTACTGTAAGGGTTAGGTTTAAGTTTAGGGTGGTGTTTAGAGCTAGGGTGAGTGTTAGGATATGAGTCAGATTTAGGGTTAGTATTAAGGTTAAGATTAGGACTCGAATTAGGTCTAAGATTAAGTCTAGATGTAGTGTTAAGGTTTGGTTTAAATTAAGGTTTAGGGTTAGGGCTATTGCTCGGTTTTGTTTTAATGCAAGTGTTAGTGTTAGGTTTAGTTTTATGATTAGTATTAGGGCTAGGGCTACTGTTAATGTTAGGCTTAGGCTTGGTTTAGGGTTACATTTAGAGTTAGGGTTAGATCTAGGGTTAGAACTAGGAATAAGGATTTGGTAATGGTTATGGCTAGGTTTAGGGCTAGGGTTAGGGCTATAGTTTAGGATTACAGTAATGGATAGGGTTAGAAGTAGGGATAGGGCTAGTGTGAGACTTAGAGTTAGTCTTAGGGTTAGGGTTAGAAATAGGGTTAAATTAGGGTTAGGATTAGGGCTAGGGTTAGTGTTCACCTTTGGCCAAGAGTTAGGGTTAGTGTTATGGTTAAGTTCATGGTAAGAAATGGCATTATAGCTAGGTTTAGAGATAAGGTGAAGTTTAGAATTAGGTTTAGGGCTATGGTTAGGGTTAGGGCAATGATTAAGGCTAGGTTTGGGACTAGGATGAGGGCTATGGTTTCCTTTAGTGTTAGGGCTAGGATTAGGTCTAAGTCTAATATCAGATCTAGGGTTATGGTTAAAGATAATTTTAGGGTTAGATTTATGATTACATGTAATGTAAGGGTTAGGTCTAGGGTTAGAGTCATGTTTAGAGCTAGGGTCAAAGTCTGGTTTAGATGTTTGAGATAGGTTAAAGTTTAAAGTTAGGTCTCAAATTAGCATTATGATTAGTGTTAGTGTAATGATAAAATGAGGTTTAGGGTTTAGGTTTGGTTTAGAATAATGCATAGGTATACAATTAGGGATAGGGTTAGGTTTAGGCCTAGAGTTATGGTTATGGCAATGGATAGGGTTAGACATAGGGTTAGGACTGGGGTTATGTTTTTGATTAGGGCTAGGTTTAGGATTAGGTTTAGGGTTAAAGCTTGGGTTAGGGCTTGGATTAGGGCTAAGTTTTGTGTTAAGTTAGTTCTAGGGTTATGGGTAAGGCTAGTGTAAGTACCAGAGTTACAATTAGGGTTAAATTTAGGGTTAGGGTTATGGGAGGTCTAGTGTTTGGTTTAAGGTTAGGGTTAGGGTTATGTTTAGACTACGGTTAGTATTATGGTCAGAGTCAGGGTCAGTGTTAGTTTTAGTTTACAGCTTAAAACTAGAATTACAGCTAAGGTTAGATTTAGGGTTAAGATTTGGTTTAGGTTAAGGGTTCGGGTTAGGGGTATGTCTCGGTTTTGTTTTAGGGCTAGAGTTAAAGTTACATTTAGAATTAGGGTTAGGGCTAGGGTTAGGCTTAGGGTTAGGGTTTGATTTATGTTAAAATTAGATCTAGGTTAGGGCTAGAGCTAATGATAGGGCTAGGGTTAGGGCTTGGTTTAGGGCTAGGATTAGTGCTCCACTAAGGCATAAGGTTAGGAATAGGCATGGGGCTAGGGTGTGAGTTAGAGTTAGTCTTAGGCCTAGGGTTTAGGGCTAGGGTTTTGAATAGGACTATATTAGTGCTAAGATTAGGGCTACGTTTAGTTCTTGGGTTAGTCCTAAAGTTAGGGTAGAGTAAGGATTAAGGCTAGGTTTAGGGCTAGGATAAGGGCTGGGGTTTGTGTTAGGTTTAGGGCTAGGATTAGGACTACAGATAATGTCAGGTCTAAGCTTCTGGTTGGGGATAGTTTTACGATTAGTGTTATGGCTAGGTCTAGTTTAAGGGTTAGGTTTAGTGTAAAAGTCATCCTTAGAGCTAGGAGATTTATTAGGGTCAGTGTCAGTGTTAGAGTGTTTTTGAGGTTAGGTTTTAGGGTTAGGACTTGAATTAGCACTAGGTTGTGGGTTAAGGAAATGATAGGGTTTTGTTTAGAGTTTATATTAGGTTTAGAGTAATC
>NW_026000559.1:0-2489 GCF_001458135.2 Marmota marmota marmota | reverse complement strand
GCCCATTTCCAAAGGATATTCTGATGTAAAGGGCACAATTTCATAAATTTTTGACTCAGTTGGGGGAAAAAAGAAAAACCCTACTTTGAAACTAGATATCTGAGGCCTGAAAAATGGTGATAGTAATTCAGTTTCTTTTTACTGAACACTAACTTCATTTGTTTCATTACCTGGTATTTTCTGATCCCAATGAGCTTATAATACTAAAAGGAAAAAAATACTTATGGAACTTAATGTTACTATGACTTAATATAAATATTTTAAAACATACCTACAAATATTAAACTAATCATGTGCCCTTACTGATCTGCCTGCACCCATCCCCTGGCTTCATGCTTTCTGTCCTGTGCTGATGGCATGCTCGTGTCATTCTGATCTTTCTCCCTGTATGATCCTCCAGTCCCTTCAGCAGACCAACTATCATCTCAATCACTCTCAGCCTCAGTGCAGGCACCTCTCTTCATGGAACATTTCCCTAATCCACTTCTCTTGGTTCCTTTCTCCTCTGCTTCCACAGCTCCCCCATAATGTGTCTCTCTAATTCCTCAACAGATTGATTTGCTATAAGAATATTTTTAATTCTTGTTCGCCAAACTGTTAATTTTTGAGGTCAGAAACCATGTCTTATTTAACTTTGTTCCTCAGAATGTAAGGTATTTCCTGACACATAGCAAGCACACAAAAACACCAAATGGCTTTTTGTCGAGCATATTCAAAATCCCCCAATATCCTGATTTAAATGTTCAAAACCAGTATCATTCTATGCTTTCACTGTAAGTGGGCCAATGACAGCTACTTGCAGAACATGAACTATTGATAAAATTCTACTGTTGTTGCAATCAATTCCAAAGGCACACCTTTTACCAACAATACTTAATCCCAGGCCTTTCCCCGGCTTCTTCTGAAGCTCAATGGTGAGGGCATCACACACGTCCTCCTCTTTGTAGGGGGTCTCATCTCTGTAGAGTGTCAGGTGCACTCATTGCGGCATCTGTCTCAGGACGTTGATTGCTTCATCATGTGTGGCCTTTCTCAAGTCAATGCCATTCACCTAAACAGATATGTGACATTGACTAGGAGGAACTGGGGGAATTAAGTGAAGAAGGAAAGGAAGGTAGGAGGGCAGAGGAGAGAAAGAAAGCAGCAAAGAAACACATACCCTCTCACCGACTTTCTCTGTTATTTTTGAAGATCAAAAATAAGCAGTCTGTACCTCTAAAATCTGATCTCCAGCCCAGAGTCTTCCATCTTTACATGCTGCTCCTTCTTCATAAACTTCATGGATAATAATGGCACCCTAAGGATCCAAATGCAACATAGTATGCTTTATCCCATTTTCCCTTTAAATGGTGAGAAGAAATGAAGTCCAAACACAGCGTACTTTCCTGATAGCCACAGGGATTTATATACTCACTAGGTTTATATGTGAGCCAAATAGCATCATTCTAGGAAATATGTAATAGCATATTTTTTGCAAAAAGTCTCAAAGAAGTTTATTTTTTCCAATTATAGAGAAGTAGGAAAAATCATAAAACATATAAATCATATTTAAATATAGTAAGGAAATATTATTGTTTCTATCCACAAACAAAATGATTCTGAAAGTATTTTTGACATTTAGGAAATTCTGTCTACAAAGCATCCAGTTTTTCAAACTCCTCTCAATATAGGACTAAACCAACCTGGATATTAATAAAAAGGAAATTAAGTTATGTCAAGTACTAGTAAGACATTCTGAAAACTAAAGGTCACAGTAACAAGTGTAACACAATCTTACTGAGTCAGTAGTGATCAATACTCAAAGTAATGGTCCTAGTACCTAATCGAATATTTGCCCTATAAATGAAAATAACAATAAGTGATTAATAATTCATATAATTAACTGATAGGAATCTCCCTGGAGTCTCTTGAAGCTGTCTGGAAGCTACCTGCATGGCTGAAGCACTCTGGATGGGCACTCACCAGCAATGTGTCAGAACCCCCAACGATGCTCAGACCCAGCCCTGTTCGCCCTTTGGAAATCTCAATTGTTGTTTCACAACCAGGGATAATAGGGCAGGTTGCAGGATCAGAAGCAAAGATTGCTGGTGTTGATGATCTGCTTGTACCTAAGAATAAATTAAAAATGAAATAAAATAAAAATAAAAATGAACTAGAAAATATGTATATCGACACAGGTTGTCTTTGGGATGGAGCAGGGAAACAGGTCCAGGACTGGGGGAAAAAGGAGAATTCTTCAATTTTGCCTTCAATCTTTTAGTTATCTTATATTTAAAAATGTCAAACAAACATGACTAGGTAATCACTGTTAATTTGGATGGTAGGTACAAAATTATTTGTTTAATTATTTTAATTATCACTTGCTATTCTGTACTTAGACAACAAAACACATCACTAATCTTGGTCATGGTGCCTGCTCTTTTTACTTTTTTGATTTCCTCTTCTTCTCCTAAGCATCTCTTCTTATGTAATCACTTCTGAACACATAC
>NW_026000558.1:0-2489 GCF_001458135.2 Marmota marmota marmota | reverse complement strand
GCTCCGGCCTCCCCGGCAGGTCTCCCTGCCAGCTCCGGTCTGCCCGCCTCTACCCGCCTCTGCCCGCCTCGCGCCCAGAGCACACTCACTGGCTGGCGAGGGTGGATGAGGGCCTCCTCGGGGACTTCACGGGCTGCCTCAGGAGCCGGCTGAGCATCCCCAGGTCCCTCTTCAGGTCACACATGTCCCAGGAGGCGTTGGGCAAGGCCTTCTCGGTGGGCTCTGGGGGAGGAACGGACGGAGCCCCTGAGGCTGGGGCCGAGGTGCCCGTCCCCAACCCTCAGTCCTCAGGAGACTCTCGGAAAGGAAGTGAGTGGGTCCCCAGGCCACCCAAGGATGAGGCCAGCCACGGGCCGTCTTCTAGGACCCTCCAGCAGCAGGGGGGACCCTGCCGGCCAGGCCTCAGCGGGAGGGATGTGGGGCGGGTGAGGTGGTTCTGGGGACTCTGCCCCACCAGCCTCCGGGCCCCACCAGCCTCCCTGACTCCAGGCCCCCTACTCTGGGCAGCCTGCGCCTGAGGGTTGTAGGACCAGACGGGACCACTGGGGTGGGCAGATGGAGACAGTGGCCTGTGCCCTGTGCCACGAGGCAGGCAGGCCCTGGGGGTCTGAGCTTTTCCATTTATAACCCAGAGAGCCTGGCTATGGGCCGATATGAAAACTCCGGCTAAACCCTCTGCGGCCCCAAGCCCAGGCGCCTGCTCCTCAGGACACGTGGAGAGAGGCCACCTGGGGGCATCCCTAGCCCTGCCTGCCACGCTGCAGGGCACCGGGCCAGGCCCACCCGACCACCCTGGGACCTTCTCTGGCCCCGACCTGCTGACACATCGAGGGGCTGTGTCCCCTGTCCTGGGGACCCCTACCCCCAACAGCAGCTGTCTGAGAGGAGCAGCAGCAAGAAAACCCAGACCCCCGGAAGCCTAGCGCCCTCTGCCACGCGCTTTCCATGCCCTTGAGAGGCGGCAGCCACATGGCACCTGCCACACCACCCTCACCCCTGCCTGAGGCTCACACTGAGTCTCACTCCTCCCCTCCTCAGGCGCCCTCTAAGGCTCCCCAGTGCCTGTGGCCTGAGGCTGTCTTACTGTGGAAGGAGAAGGTGAAGCCGGTGGCACCCGGCAGGCTGCTGTTCTGGGGGCTCCACCAGGAGCTGACGGAAGTGGCGAGCAGCAGGGGTCCCTGGCCCCGACCTTCCTTTTGGTGCTGGAAGCAGAGGAGGTCTGAGGCCCGGTCACTCAGCAGGAAGTCGTTTTTGCCATAGCGAAGGTGGAATCTGCCCGTGTGGCGGGTCCAGTAGAGGCAGAAGTGGTAGAGGCCCCTGGGCTCGGGGAAGGCCCGGGAAGCCTCGGGGACCTTGGGAAAGGGGGCGTGGATGGTGAGGGCGTCCTCGGAGTTCCTGATGGAGATGTGCAGCTCCGGCGTCTGCAGGTACTGGAGCCTGCTCCGCTGCGTCTGGTTCCGCTGGCCACAGAAGCGGAAGTCTTCCCGGGGGCCACCACCATGGGCACCTGGGAAGGCAGAGGCTGCAGCAGGGACCCAGGGCAGAGACTAGCCAGGGGACATGGGAGGGGACAGGACCTGGGCTGAGAACATGTGAGCCCAGAGCCGGTGACACCCACGTGTTCCTAGGGCCTAGAGAGCAAAGGGTCTACAAAAATGTGTGGGTCCCTGGCTTCAGCTAGGCGCAGTGGTGCACGCCTGTAATCCCAGGTACTCGGGAGGCGGAGGCAGGAGGATCACAAGTTCAAGACCAGCATGGGCCACTAAGTGAGACCCTGTTTCCAAATGAAAGGATATAAAGGGATGGGATGTGGCTCAGCGGTAAGGCCTTCCTAAATTCAACCCTAATACCACATTAAAAAAAAAAAAATCTGGCTTCAAAAATACGAAAAGAGAAAACTGAAAATAAATAATAATTCCAAAGGCAAAAAAAAAAAAAAAGAATTTTAATGGCCATAAAGTATCTCATGAGGACACTGCTACTACGTCCTGTTGTGCAGGCTGTATACTGTCCAACAATATTTGCTGCCAAGGTGAGCAGAGCATCTCTGAGGACAAGGCCAGGTACAGAGGTTGCTAAAACCCAGTTCATGGTCCCCATCCCAAGGAGCTGTGTGCTTGTGGGGTTGCATTTGCCAGAAGAAGGAGCTGACCATTTCTTTTCTCCAAAGCACCATTCCAAGCCAAGTGGACCCCTAGACCCATACTGCCCAAAGGGGCTGGCATGTGCGGCTCCTGCCTTGCATGGGGACATGATAGGCCCAGGGCCCCTGGGGAAGGCCTACCTTTAGCCAGGAAGAGCAGACTCAGGAGGAATATCGGCACCCGGGCAGCCATCATCCTCCCCGGAAGTCACCCGGGAAGTCACCACCTGCAAGAGACCCTGAGTGTTGGCTGGGAGCCAGGACCGTGGCTGCGGGGGCTGCCCTGCGGAGGGCCGGCTGGGCAGGCGGGAGGAAGCGGCCTGAGGCGGCTGTGGCCAGAGGCTGA
>NW_026000557.1:0-2489 GCF_001458135.2 Marmota marmota marmota | reverse complement strand
CACTCCCAACTGGATTCCCATCATGGTGGCACTTCCCAGACTATGGGCCCTCCTTTAGGAGTCTGCTCCAACACACATTATGCGAACTAGCTTCAGGATCCAATAGGAACAAAAGGATGGGTTATTTACCTTCCAGTGTCTTATTAACCATGAGAGTGTCAGTGGCTGGTAGGTGCAAATTTCCTGTAACTGGTCTGCAGAGGGTGCTCACCCCCCCTTACTCACCTCAGCACCTGTTCCAGGTGGCCCTCGAGGAGGAAGACAGCATTGGCACAGAACTTCCGCAGGCAGTCCATCCTGAGGAACTGCAAGGTGAGCTGGGCAAGCAGCTGCTCCTGCTCCTCTTGGGAGGTGTAGGCAGGCACATAGACCTGGGAGACAAGCAGCTTCCTCAGGTTCCTCATCTGGCCCAAGAAAGGAGCACAAGCAGCTAAGGTGGAAGGCGCCCAGGCGCAGTGTACTTCCACCTTCTGGACAGAGTCCAGCTGCAGCAGTGGCAGGACCTTCCTGGTGTGACGGGTGGGTTTCCCAAAGATCTTCAGCCTATTGCAACACAGGTACAGCCTGTCCCTTCTCTGTCTGACCCACAGGAACAAGTGGGTCAAGAATTCATCCAGGGGTCTTTTTCTGAGCCACAAGTCTATGAAAACCTTGAAGGGAGGCTTAGCTGCCATTGCTGGACCAAGTTTCAATGTTCGATTCTTCTTAATGTTTTCTGGTGAGCAGGCATCAAACACAGCTCCAGACCACATCCTCCAGAAGTTCTGGGGAACCTCCTGCAAATCCAGCACCTGAAGTTTCCACCTCCTGCAGGGACGACAGCAGAGTCTCAGCCCTGAGGCCCCTTCCTTCACCTCTCAGCTGCTGCCCCTTGCTCCACCTCTTCCTTCTGTCTCACTTTTCTCCATCCACTTCCCTCCAATCCAGCCTGGTGCCCCCACTTGTACAGACTGAGGCAGGGGCAGTTACTGCCTCCTTCATGGGTCACCACAGCTGCCACAAGCACCTCCACATCTGGAAGCCTTTCCCAGATGGGGCTCAGCATGGCCAAGGCCTCTCCACCCCTCCTTGCTGGCAACACAGGAAGCCTGTGGTGCACAATTCAGCACCCACTCTCCCTACCTATACCCATCCCTTCCCTAGCACCGAGGGTGCTCCCTTCCAGGCCACCTAGGTCCCCCTCACCTGGGGTGATCCTGCTGGGCAAGCATAATGTCCAGCCCATCCAGGGCCACTTGGAGCATCTCAAGCTGTGGCTTCCTCATCAGGGCCCCCAGGGGCAGGCGGGTGAAGGGCCAGGCCTGTACCATTTTCTACAGGACCTCAGTGTGTCCCCTGCTGAAGGCCTCCACAAAGAGTGGTGGGAAGAGCTCTATGGGCAGGTCCTCCAGATCCAGGACAGCCCTGGACTTGTTGCTCAGCAGGCTGCGCCCTGCCAGCTCCAGCAGCATGGGTGTGGACTGGATGCTCATCCTGGGGAGTCTGAAAGAAGAAAAATCCTGGCAAATGGTCCAGGGAAAAGGTCACTATCCCATCCATTGCCAGCCTCTGGGAAGGGGGTACTGAGAAATCTATAAGCACACGTCACCCTTATGGGGGAAAGCTTTGGATTATTATTTTGTCCTTTTAAAAGGGGAATTGGAGTGTCATGTGACCTAAACAGTAGGCCCCTAGATTCAATAACTATATGGCTGGAAATGGACTTGCCCTCATATGGATGGCATTCGTTTTAATTTTTTTAAAAAATCAGCATTTATAAAGCATGTGCCCATATTATAAAACACTTGGATATTACAACAGAGTCTCATGGATATCTGTTACACATGTGACATTCTGCCATCTTAGGGGGATGTTGAAGAGAACAAACAGATCAGAACAGAGTCTGTGAACTGTTCCATGAGATCATTTGAAGCTTTTGGTTTAATTTGTTTAAACAAATTATAAAAGTACAAAACCACCTAGGCCATAGAGTATACTCTTTTAGGGGCCGATATTGGCGACTGAATTTAGGACACTCAACCACTGAGCCACTTACCTAACCCTGTTTTGTATTTGAGATGGAGACAAGGTCTTACTGGTTTGTGTAGCATTTCGTGTTCTGAAGCTGGCTTTGGATTCTAGTCCTCCTGCCTCCTCAACCTCTTGAGTTGGCGGGATTATTGGTGTGTGCCACCACACCCAGCAAAAGAGTATAATTTATAGGCACACAATATAAATATTTCCATCATCAGAAAATAGAATTGCAATCAATTAGATTGAAATAGGAATCCAATCTCCTTGGTGAAGAAAGTGGCTGGGGCTTGAACTGGGCTTGATCCTCAGCAGCACATAAAAATTAATAAATGGTGACCTGGGGATATACCTCTATTATTAGAGTGCTTGCCTCACATGTACAAGGCCCTGGGTTCAATCACCATACCACCAAATAAATACATAGATAAATAAATAAATTATATTGTCCATATATATCTTAAAAAACAAAAACAAAC